>NC_041343.1:17913374-18063374 GCF_004354835.1 Perca flavescens
TCGCTTTTGGCTCCAAGCAGAAGGATATCTGTGTTAACCCTTACCACTACAGGCGCGTGGAGACTCCAGGTACACGCATTATCAGAGAACATCTTGTAAATTTGCTGTAAAAAAAATAAGGTCATTGTTTCATTTTAATATCAGAACAGTACATTTTATTTTTGAATTCCCAAACAGAGACAGGACATTTAATCTAATACAGTGTTCCCAAGCCAAAAGGATTTGCAGTAACATGATCTTTTATAACAGCATCTGGCCCATGCTCTGGGTCTCTCTTTGTCTCCATTTGCTCCCGGTCTACCTTTTTCTTTCTTTTTTCTCGTCTCCTCTCAGTGCTGCCACCAGTTCTGGTGCCGCGCCACAGTGAGTTCAACCCTCAACACAGTTTACTGGCGAAGTTCAGGAACGCCTCCTTGCACAACGAGCCTCTGATGCCCCAGAACGCCACCTACCCAGACTCCTTCCCTGCGTTGCCCTGCTCCTCCTTCTCTTCCTCCCCTTCTTCCTCCCTCGTCCAGTCTCCCACCTCACAGAGTTTCCCCAACTCCCCCAACAGCTCTGCAGAGCCTGGCAGTCCGTATCACATCACAGGTAGGAATCAAAACAAGCAAGCCGATACTTTAAGTGTTATGTCTATGTGAAATTGCAGCGAAATACCTGTCACGCCAGCATGTTTCTGACTTTTTTCATGACCTCTCTGATGAGTGCACATCAATTAGCTTTCCCACTTATCCTCTTCTTATGATTTGTGATGTGCTTTTCCAGCTGAGACTCCCCCTCCTCCGTATAGCATGATGGAGACGAGCCCTCAAGACGATGTAAAGCCCAACAGCTCCACAGAAACCCTCAAACTCACATTTTCTGCTCCTCACAGAGGTAACTTCAGTTCACACAAGAGGAGACGTGCAGAAAATAGAAATGCATACAATATAAGTAGTATTGATGCATATTCTGTAACAAGCAATATATACAAGGACATAATGCAATCAATCTATGGATAAAGATGTTGTTATACTGTTTATACTGAGGCACTAACATCTCTAGTTGTATTTTTACCACTGCAAGTAATGTCGCCAATGTTTACATCAATGTGATAATGTATCTAAAATGAAATATACCATATGATATTTTACCTTTAATACCCACCTGTAAGTAAAACCTTCCTTGTGTTCCTGTTTAGATTTACGGCCCGTATGTTACGAGGAACCAGAGTACTGGTGTTCAGTAGCTTATTATGAGCTTAACAACCGGGTCGGGGAGACTTTCCACGCATCGTCCCGCAGCGTCTTGGTAGATGGCTTTACAGATCCATCCAACAACAAGAACCGCTTCTGCCTCGGCCTGCTATCCAATGTCAACCGCAACTCCACCATTGAACACACACGCAGGCACATAGGCAAAGGTAGGCTGGATGACTCATGCAGGAAATTCAAATCGGAGCGCAACCTTTATATGGTATGAGCCATAGTCAGAACTGAGCGGAAGGTTGTTTGCAAAAATGTATCTACGCACAAAGTTGTTGTTTTTTATAGCTGCCCATTGAGTGCATGTGGGTGTGTCTTTGTAAGCAATCACTTCACTTCAGCTTGTATCCTTGTGCTGAATCCTTCATGCCACACATAGTTTGTTCTCATGATAAAAGAGTTTAGAAAGCCTGCCTTTGTTTGACACACATCAAGCCTCTCTGGGTTACAGTAAACTGTGCACTCTGTGGTTTTGAAGGATAGGGGTGAGTCAAAGGGTTGAGGGAATTTGGTCCCCAACTCACAGACGCAACTGACACTACTCAGACATTTCTCATTTAAAGCAAAGATGTCTTTGTGGGTTCCGTCTGGCAGGGTATGAGAAAAACACCACATTTTATTTTCAGTTTGTATACAATAAAGTGATTGAATATGTATATCTTTAATTACATGTTTTCTTGGATACAAGCAGTTTTTTGCTCTTTTGACATGCTGTGACATTTTAAGTGTTTGCTTCACAGTAAAAGGACTGTTTTTTCTTCGCTTTTTAATTTAAATAGATAATTCAGGTCTTTTGAGGTACTTATCAATAGTCAGTATTACCTACAGTATATGGTGATCCCGATGCCCCCAGAGAGAAGCAGACAGGAGTACCGATATGGTAGCTAAGCAATGTGCACAGGGCCAGCCAGCAAACCTATTTTAACCAACTTAAAAAATGCCAACCTAAAAAATCTGTTTAAGTGTTTGCTATATTTAGAATATTTTCACCGCTTTACCTTGCGTCCAACGGGAACTAAAGCTGTCTATGCTCTCTTCAAAGACTCCTTTAACAAAGAACACGGGAGTTGCTGGTCTACCGCTGCCTTGATTGGTTAGTTAGTTAGTTCCTAACCCTTTTAAAACGTCAAACTAACTGATCAAGTCAGTGGTAGACCAGCAACTCCTGTGTTATGTAAAGTAAAATCATTGTTTTTGTCGAAGAGACTTTGAAGAGAGCATACAACAGCTTCAGTTCCCCATCAGAAAGGGCTGTCTGCTTTAAGCTTCCATGTCAGTACTCCTGCCTGCTTCTTCAAACTGGGGGCGTGCTGACCACCATCTACTGTAGGTAATACACTGACTATGAATAAGTACCTCATACAACCCCACTTCAAAAGATCCGGACTATCACTTTAAGACTATTTAATTTCCTCCTCCATTTCTCTCAGGTTTACACCTGTACTATGTGGGCGGCGAGGTGTACGCAGAGTGTCTGAGCGACAGCAGTATCTTCGTCCAGAGCCGCAACTGCAACTTCCAGCATGGCTTCCACGCCACCACTGTGTGTAAGATCCCCAGCGGCTGCAGCCTGAAGATCTTCAACAACCAGCTGTTCGCCCAGCTCCTCGCCCAATCTGTTAACCATGGCTTTGAGGTTGTCTATGAGCTCACTAAGATGTGCACCATCCGCATGAGCTTTGTTAAGGTACTGAGCTTTCTTGTCAAATTAAGAAATTGGGAATAGGCACAGAAATGCAGATGGTGAACATCCTTTTGCCCACAATTCAGCTTGTTACCTGAAAGGCTTAATAGAGGGTTGGATATCTTAATATGCTATTATTTTGGACTTGATGTGCTGTTGTTTTGATAGTTAATTGAACTGTCAACATGCACAGCTAAGATTTATGGTTGTTTCCTCTCCTCAGGGCTGGGGTGCTGAATACCACCGTCAGGATGTCACCAGCACCCCCTGCTGGATCGAAGTACATCTGCACGGGCCCCTGCAGTGGCTGGACAAGGTCCTCACGCAGATGGGCTCCCCTCACAACCCGATTTCCTCAGTGTCATAACATGGACATACATGTGTGTGCTGTTGGTCCTTCACACAGGTAGTCGTAGATTCTGTACGTTCTGCTATGACCAGGTTTTATGTCCTATGGTCCCATCTCAAGCACAGTTACAAAAATATGTTACCCATAGCTTTTTTAACATCATGCCGCATAACTGAAACATATGTGAGTGATTGAATTT
This sequence comes from Perca flavescens, assembly GCF_004354835.1. Lineage (NCBI taxonomy): Eukaryota > Metazoa > Chordata > Actinopteri > Perciformes > Percidae > Perca > Perca flavescens. Next base: position 17,916,851 of record NC_041343.1, read on the forward strand.
CATTTTGCTCATGTACGTAGTTAAATAATCAAGTGGTCATTTATTTCAGTAAGACTCTGATACAGCATTTATCCTCTCTCTCTCTCTCTCTCTCTCTCTCTGTTGTTTGGGACATTAACTGCACTCCAAAATAAGAAAAATGGGATTTATGTATCTGTAGGTACTGAAAGACTTTTACATGTTGTAAATGTATTTGTTGTATGTACTGTATTTCCATGTGATGAATGTTTGACTTTATGTATTATTTGCTTATTACTTGTTCCATTAAAGTTGTTTTTTCTTAAAGAATCCACATTTTTACAAGATTCAAATTTATACAGCATTTTTTCCCATGTTAAAGAACAAAGCATCACATTGCAATACAAGCACACAGTCTCAATATTAGCATCATAATTTTACTCTCATACTCACAGCAGGATATACACTTACAATAGCATACAGTAGAGTACCGTACAACAGAGCTAGCATGACCAATATTTATCTCACCAAACTTATTTTGGGTTCTTTTTTTGTATACAGTTAGAATGTACTGTCCGTGCAGCAGCTACAGATAAACAGGGATATAAAATCTTGTGGTAAAAACAAGTCCTGAAAGCCCCACTTGACTGAAGAGGCTTCAGACATGCATTACCCAATTGATTGTCACATGTAACAACACTTCATGTTCAAGAGAAAATATTTAAAAACAAAGTGAAGATTAATAATTAATTAAGAGAAAACTGAAAAGTATTACAGGCAACACTCAAGCACACAAAGAAACAAATGGGGGTTTTTTATCAATGAAAAAGAAAGACGATCAAATTGAGCTCACAGTACTATTTTGTTGATGAACTGAGGCTTTAACATCTAATTCATTTTTACTAGACAATTACAATACCTTCATTATTATTGCCACATGAAGAAAGATAACTAACAAAGAATGGGAACTAAAAGGCAGATTCACAATAAGTAAATATAAAAAGAAATAGCACCAAACATTGTCAGAAATTCACGCCTTTTGAGGGATTTAGATCAGTCCACCAGTGTCAACACGCCTTTAAAACGCCCCTTGATTACTTTATTGTTTAGTTATTTTTTCTTCGGCATGGCTGTCTGGCTGGGGAAATTCATGTTTACAGTATACGGTTACTATCCATTCACGCATGAAGTGCCAGTGTTTCTTCAGTGCTCTCTATACATCACAAATACCAAGGTAAAACACTGACAGGCTGGCGTCAACAGCCCTGGAACTGCTGCTGTGATTGGCTGCGGCTCTGTGTGGCCAGGAGTTGCTGCTGCTGCTGCAGGAAGCTGATCACCTCTGGACTTCTGAGCAATGACTGAAGGACAAACATTCAAATTTCAGAGCAAAATACAACAGCCACAACACCTTGTGCTAAAATGTCTCAATACATTGAAAACGAATGTCTTCCAGTCTGGGTGGAAGAACACAAGAAACCCAATGTCAAACCTGCTCACTTAGAAACTTAGCAGATGCGTGCAAGTAATTTGGACCAAGTGTTCAGCCATGCTCTACAACTTAGCCTTGCTGCTAAGCATGGCCACTTCAGGGGTCACTTAATACTTTGAGTATGAACATGATGCAAAGCATATGCCCATCAACACAAACTGTTCTGGAGGCTTGTGTTGTCCTTTTCAAAGTAGCTTCATGTTGTTGTTTTTTCTTTCAATTTGTCTGCCACCCATCTGGAGTTGCATCATGGCACAATCAGTCAATCTGACCACCTATGACTTACCAGTCTTTTCTGGTTGAGGACCTGCTCTATCAGGGAGGGTCTGGCTGGCCGGTCCCCCATGGCACCCAGACGCTGTTTGTTTACAGACACAGGCCGCTCCTCTGAGTTTTCCTGGTTAACACACAAAAAAGACAAAAACAAGCTATTAACTAAGAGTGTTTTATTTGTATTGTGGTTCAGTAAAGTCTGAAGAACAGGGCCAGGAAACCACATGTGCTAGTGAGTTCAGCCCTGGTAATGTAAACTGCATTGCAAGCTGAGTTTACACCTCTCAAATTTCTTTCTTCTTCAGTCATCTACATGTAGATATTAGTTGTAATAAAAGTGTACTTTGTATGGTTTGTATGGGCAGTTTCCACCACCACATCATGGTATCAAATGAATGCATCTAGGTGCAAAAGTATCAATTAAGCTAAGCTTAATCTTACATCAAGTTTTCCACTGGACATGGCCTGATCACTCTTCTTCTTCTTGTACTTGTCTTTGTACATCTTGTTGCGGTGTTTTTTGCACATCCACGGTTTCCTCTGCTTGGCCACCTGCGTTGTGGTCTCCGTGCATCCGTCATAGGTGCACTGTTTGGGAGCGTTGTCGCCCTCCGAGGTCTCCTCGTCGTTGAGTTCCTCCGGGCTCGCGGCGCTGTCTCTGGGATCCGAAGTGTCCAGAACGTCGCTCTCCTCGTCCTGATCATCCATCTCGTAGGAGACGTTGTTCTCCGGTTCGTGCGGCGTTATAACATTTCTGCTGTCAACTACTCCGCTTTTACTCACGTAGTACCTTTGTCCGTCTTTAGTGAGCAGGAGAGTCGAGTCTTTGTCTTTGTTTGCTGATGCTAAACTGTCATCTTCATTCATGATTGCGGTGTAACGTTACAAATACAGTAGCTATAACGTTAGCTGCAGCTAGCTAACTACCATCTCTTTGGAGTCAGCTCACGTTAGCTAGTTTAGTTAGCTAACACAGCTGCCCAGCCACTTTCATATATTATTGGGCGTTCATCTGCTTTGAGGCGGTATGTCGTAAATATACCATGATTTAAAAAATAAATTGTATGACTTCTAGCCGCCTACCATGATACCTCCATAGGTTTACTGTCACTTCTCTTGCTGTTATGTCTATGCTCTCGCTGCATTTCGATAACAAGGATTTTCTTCTTCGCTTCAATGGTGCCATGTGTTAGAGTGACCCCTTGTGGTCAACATAACAAGTTCCAAAGTAATCCTTTTTTATTTGTCATAATAGGTTAACACCATGGGATAAACACCGTTACAACGAAATGTATTTGACAAGAGAACGGGTCACTAGTCGTTTGACTATATGATATGATTGTTGTGGACTAGAAGAAGAGAGTATGTCCCAACTATTTTTTCACTGTTTATAGACATGAACTTTCTGGATTTAGGTAGACACATAAAAAAAGAAAGAAATTTAAGATAAATGTTGAGATAAATAATGTTTGATGTGATGCTATGTTTTTGTCTAGATAAGATTGAAACTTATTATAATAATAATAATAATAATAATAATTATTATTATTATTATTATTATTATTATTATTATTATTATTATTATTATACAACTATTTATTATTTCCTTATCAATAAGAAAAAATGGTCAGGAACCAAGCCTACTTTCCTGCTCTTTATTAGCAGTGTAGCAACCTTTTATTTAATATTAAAAACGGTTTAAAACAAAAAAGCCATCAAGACCTTGAAGTTTAACACATGCTCTGGCATTATGAAATGTAATATTGTTGTGGCATGTCTTTTTGTTCCTGTTTTGTAATGTCTATTCTATGTATCTGTGTGTACCTTTGTGTATGAAATTTTGTAGAATAAATAATGGAAAAAAAGAAGCACTAGTCCCTGTAATAAGAGCACTAGTCATATAAAATATAAAATGGCAATAAGATGTAAGATAGGGTAAATATGAATATAACATAGCACTATAAGAAAAAGAGGATTCCCTGGTGGCAAAGAACCTCACAAAAACATGAAATAACCTTCAGAGATATTTATACTATTGTATGACACTGTTATGACATACTATATTATAACATTTATTTTTTTTACTTTTTTTGGCATAATAATGGCACTATAATATAACATGTTTTGTGACATACTGTGCAATGACATTTTTTGTGATATGGTACAGTATTAAATGTTTATGGCATACTATATTATGACATTTGTTTTGACATTTTGTATGGTATGGCATGGTATACTATGAATTAGCATGTTAAATTATTAGATGTTGTATGGCACGCTATATTAAAACATTTTATGACAAACTATACTGTCTTTTTTAATAAAATGTCTTGTGACATTTTGATGATATACTATGCAATGGCTTTTTTATTAATTACATTTTGATGACATACTATATATACTATGATTTTTTAATAACTTTTTGTGACATTTTTTACAACATACTATAGAATGTATTTTGGCAAACTATGCCATGACTTTTTTTAGGACATATATACTATGACTTTTTTCGACTTACTATACAATGACTTTTTTGACATGCTATACTACGACTTTTTATGACTTTTTATGACTTTTTTTCGACATACTATACTATGAAAATTCATGGCTTTTTTTCGACACACTTTACTATGACTTTTTATGACTTTTTTTGACTTACTATACAACGAAATTTTTTTTCGATATACTATGACTTTTTATGACTTTTTTTCCGGCATATTAGACTGTGACTTTTTTGAAAAAGGAACTTTACAGGAAAAGCCTGGAATTGATCACACAACCTTGCATTGGCAAGGGAACAACTCTACCTCTGAGCCACCGGACTTTTGTTGAAAGTCTTTTTCCGCCATATTATACTTTGACTGTTCCTGAACTTTTCCTTGACTTTTTTCGACGGACTATACTGTGAGTTTTTTTTACAACATACTACACTATGACTTTGTCTTTTTTCGAAATACTATACTATGACTTTTTATGACTTTTTTTGACATAATATACTATGGCTCTTTTTACGAAATACTATGCTATGACTTTTTATGACTTTTTTTGACATAATATACTATGGCTCTTTTTACGAAATACTATACTATGACTTTTTATGACTTTTTTTGACATAATATACTATGGCTCTTTTTACGAAATACTATGCTATGACTTTTTATGACTTTTTTCGGCTTACGATATTATGACTTTTTTCGACAAACTATATATGACTTTTTATGACTTTTTTTTCGATAACTATACTATGAGTTATTTTAAAGGAAACTTCACAAGAGGATCCTGAGATTGATCTGCAAATCTGGCATTCATGAGGCAATAACTCTACCCCCGAGCCACTAATCTTTTACTTAACTTCATAGACATACTATAATATGACTTTTTAAGTATTTTTTTGACATACTATCCTATGAATTTTCATGACTTTTTTTTTGACATACTATATAATGACTTTATATGACTTTTTACGACATACTATATTATAACTTTTAATGACTTTTTTGACTTACTATACTATGACTTTTTTTATGACATACTATACCATGACATTTTTTATGACATACTATGCCGTGACTTTTTATGACTATTTTCGACATACTATACTATGACTTTTTTATGACATACTATACTATGACTTTTTTTTACAACATACTATGCTATGACTTTTATGAATTTTCTTGACATACTATACTATGACGTTTAATGACTTTTTTCCACATACTATACTATGACTTTTTATTACTTTTTTTGGACATACTATACTATGACTTTTCATGATTTTTAATCAACATACTATACTATGACTTAAAAAAAACTTCACAGGAGGCGTTTGATCTCCCAAACTTACATTCATGAACAACTCTACCTCTGAGCCACCAGCCTTTTGTCTTAAGTCTTTTTTCGACATATTATACTATGACTGTTTATGACCTTATCTTTGACTTTTTTCGACTGACTATACTGTGAGTGTTTACGACTTTTTTTGACATGCTATACTATGACTTTTTTGAAAAAGAATCTTTGCAAGAGAACCCTGGGATTGATCACCCAACCTTGCTTTATGAGGCGACAACTCTACGTGTGAGCCACCAGCATTTGGTCTTATATCTTTTTTCGACATATTATATTATGACTGTTTATGACTTTTTTCAACAGAGTATACCATGACTTTTTATGACTTTTTTCAACATACTATACTTTGACTTTTATTAAGATATATGATACTATGCCTTTTTTGGACTATTTTTGACATACAATACTTTGACCTTTTACGATTTTTTTCAAAATACTATACTATGACTTTTTTACGACATAGTATACTATGAAGTTTTATGATTTTTTTCGACACACCATAATATGACTATTTTTACAATATACTATGCTATGACTTTTTTTTTTTACTTTTTTCGACATACTATACTATGACTTTTTTTAAAAGGAAGCTCTGAAGAGGATCCTGGAATTGATCTACCTCTGAGGCACCAGCCTTTGGTTGTTTGATATTTTTTAAATACATACCATGCCTTGTTTTTTTATTTTTTCGACATACTATACCATGACTTTTTTGAAAATAAAACACGGGAAGAGCCTGGGATTGATCTGCCAACCTTATGTATATGACATAATAACTCTTCCTCCAAGCGAGCCTTTTGTTTTTGTTTTCTTACTATATTATGATTTTTTTACAACTTACTATACTATGACTTTTTATGATTTTTTTGACATACTATACTATGACTTTTTACGGCTTTTTTCGACTTACTATACTGTGACTTTTTTTACAACATACTATTCTATGACTTTTTTCAACATACTATACTATGACTTTATATGACTTTTTTTTAACATACTATAATATGACTTTTTCGACACTATACTATGACTTTTTATGGCTTTTTTCAACTTACTATACTGTGACTTTTTTTACAACATACTATTCTATGACTTTTTTCAACATACTATACTATGACTTTATATTACTTTTTTTAACATACTATAATATGACTTTTTCGACTTTTTTCGACATACTATACTATGACATTTTATAACTTTTTTTTACGTTTTTTAGACATACTATCCTCTTTTTTTAAAGAAACTTCACGGGAGGAGTTTATGACTTTTTTAACAACATACTATACTATGACTTTTTTCGACGTACTATACTATGGCTCTTTTTACAAAATGCTATGCTTTGACTTTTTTTGAAATATTATACTATGACTTTGTTTTTCGACAAACTATACTATGACTTTTTATGACTTTTTTCGACATACTAACTATCACTTTTTATGATTTGTTTCGACATACTATGACTCTTTTTACGAAATGCTATGCTATGACTTTTTGGATTTACTATACTGTGACTTTTTTTCAACATACAATACGGAGGCGTTTCATGGGTTTTTTCGACATACTATCCTCTTTTTTTTAAAGAAACTTCACGGGAGGAGTTTATGACTTTTTTATGACATGCTATGCTATGACTTTTTTCAACATACTATACTGCGAATTTTTACGACGTACTATACTGTGACTTTTTATGACTTTTTTGACATACTATTCTGTGAATTTATATGACTTTTTTCAACATGCTATGACTTTATATGACTTTTTTATATACTATACTATGACTTTATATGACTTTTTTCGACATACTATACTATGACTCTTTTACGACGTACTATACTATGACTTTTTATGACTTTTTTCGACATACTATTCTATGAATTTATATGACTTTTTTCAACATACTATGCTATGACTTTAAATGACTTTTTTTGACATACTATACTATAACTTTATATGACTTTTTTGGACATACTATCCTACAACTTATTTTACGACATACTATGCTATGACTTTTCATGACTTTTTTCAACATACTATACTATCACATTTTATGATTTTTTTCGACTCTTTTTACGAAATGCGATGCTGTGACTTTTTTTGAAATATAATACTTTGACTTTTTACGACTTTTTTTGACATACTATACTATGATTTTTTTTCCCTCATACTATACTATAACTTTTTATGACTTTTTTTCGACATGCCCTACTATGACTTTTTTTCGACATACTATGCTATGACTTTTTATGACTTTTTTTTCGATGTACTATACTATGCCTTTTTTTTACTTTTTCGACATACTATACTATGACTTTTTTGAAAATTAACTTCACAGGAAGAGGCGGGATTCATCTGCCATCCTTATGCATATGAGGCAATAACTCTTTGAGGCACCAGCCTTTTGTTGTTTGACATTTTTTGAAATACATACTATGCCTTTTTTAAAACATTTTCGACATACTATACCATGACTTTTTTGAAAATTAAACTTCACTGTAAGAGCCTGGGATTGATCTGCCATCCTTCTGTATATGACATAATAACTCTACGTCTGAGCCACCAGCCTTTTGTTTTCTTACTATGTTACGACTTTTTTCGACTTACCATACTATGACTTTTTTTACAAAATACTATACTATGACTTTTTATAACATACTATACTACAACTTTTAATGTCTTTTTTTTTACTTACTACACTGACTTTTTTTATGACATACTTTTTATTACTTTTTTTGCGAAATACTATGCTATGACTTTTTATTACTTTTTTCAACAAACTATACTATGACTTTTTATTACTTTTTTCGACATATTATACTATGACTTTATAGGACTTTTTTTGACATACTATGACTTTTATTAAAATATATTATACTATGCCTTTTTTGACTATTTTTGACATACAATACTACTTTTTTCGATTTACTATTCGTGACTTTTTTTCGACATACAGTACAGGCCAAAAGTATGGACACACCTTCTCATTCAATTTGTTTCTTTATTTTCATGACTATTTACATTGTAGATTCTCACTGAAGGCATCAAAACTATGAATGAACACATATGGAATTATGTACTTAACAAAAAAGTGTGAAATAACTGAAAACATGTCTTATATTTTAGATTCTTCAAAGTAGCCACCCTTTGCTTTTTTTGATAACTCTGCAAACCCTTGGTGTTCTCTCAGTGAGCTTCATGAGGTAGTCACCTGAAATGATTTTCACTTCACAGGTGTGCTTTGTCAGGGTTAATTAGTGGAAGTTTTTCCCTTATTAATAAAAAAGCAAAGGGTGGCTACTTTGAAGAATCTAAAATATAAGACATGTTTTCAGTTATTTCACACTTTTTTGTTAAGTACACAATTCCATATGTGGTCATTCATAGTTTTGATGCCTTCAGTGAGAATCTACAATGTAAATAGTCATGAAAATAAAAAGGAAACGCACTGAATGAGAAGGTGTGTCCAAACTTTTGGCCTGTACTGTACAATATTATGACTTTTCATGGGGTTTTTCGACATACTATCGACTGATAAAAAAAAAAAAGAAACTTCACAGGAGTTTATACTATATATGGCTTTTTATGACTTTTTTTACATACTATACTATGACTTTTTTATATGACATACTATACTATGACTTTTTTTCGACATACTATACCATGACTTTTTTCATCATGTTATACTATGACTTTTGATGACCTTTTCGACATATACTATCATATGACTTTTTTTTCGACAAACTAAACTACGACATGACTTTTTTCGACATACTATATTATGACTTTTAATGACTTTTTTTGATTTACTATGCTGTCACTTTTTTTCGAAATACAATACTATTACTTTTCAGTTTTTTTTCGACACACTATACTATTGCTTTTTATACGTTTTTTGACATACTATACAATTACTTTTTTTAAAGAAACTTCAAGGGAGGAGTTTATGACTATACTATGACTATTTTATAGTATATTATAATTTTTTTTGACATACCCTACTATGACTTTTTTCTCGACATACATTACTTTTTATGACTTTTTTTTTATATACCATACTATGACTTTTTAAAAACTTTTTCAACATACTATACTATGACTTTTAAAAAAATTTAATTTCCCAGGATTGATCTGCCATCCTTACGCATATGAGGTAATAACGCTACCACCGAGCCACCAGCCTTTTGTTTTCCTTGTAGACATACTATCCTATGACTTTTCGTGACTTTTTTTGATATACTATACTATGACTTTTTTTTACGACATACTATACTATGACTTTGTATGAATTTTTTCAACATACTATACTTTGACTTCTTGATGAGTGTTATAAACATATTATACTATGACTTTTTTAATCACCTTTTTTACAACATACCATATACTATGACTTTTTTTACGACATACTATACTATGGCTTTTTCATGACATATTTCAATATAACTTTTAATTACTTTTTTGTGACATACTACACTATGACTTTTTATGACTTTATGAAGTACTATACAATGAAATATTGTAAAAATGTGTGTGGCATACGATACTATGACTTTTGTATGACATTTTTTATGGCATGTTATTTAGATTTTTGTATGACAAACTAAACTAGCTGAAAGTTTAGAAAGGTGGCCACCTTTTCTGGAGGCAGAGATACTTTACAGTTACAAAAGTTTCACAGAAAGTGCTCAGACCTGCAATGTCTCCACTGTTAATAATAGTGTTCTGCAGATATGAATAGAAATAAAGTGTCAAGGTCTGGGAATATGCCTGACAAGATCATAGGGAAAACACAGAGGCAGCTGTGCGAGAGCCAGTATCTGCTCTGTAACAGGCAGAAAACCATGAAGCACATTCAACTCGCAAGGTTTAATCTGAAAGGGACAATAGGACTGGGGGACAAAACATTTTCTATTGTTATGATGTTTATCTGTTTTTAATGCCACCTGCGATTTCTCAAATGTTAAATGTCCCGCTTTTAACTGTTGTGTATGAAGTCTGTATTGCTAATAAGAGTTTTTTTATGCAATCGTGGAGAAGCAAAACAAAAATTCTATTATATAGGTCTGAGAAAGTTCCCTCTATCATATCACCTGTACGTGCCATGTCTCTGACTTCAAGTGTTGTGGGATTCTTAACTACAAAAGTAATCCTCTAATCAAGTGCAACCCTGTAGATAGCAACAGAAACAAAAACTAAGTAGGAGGATGTTCATTTATTTGACAGGACAAATTTACAATTAAATAAATCTGTATGCATGATGTCTGTATGATCTTTGGTGATCCATTGCCACAGGAATTGCATGTCTGTTTTAAAGTTGTTTTTTTAAATTACACCAACTAAACATATTAAAGCTTTCAAACAACACAGATGATTAGTTTTTGAAACAATTTTCAATTACTTTTATTATTGATAGACAATTGTTTAACAGAGATACAGGTATTGGTATTGCAACATATTGTAATACTGTGGAGCAGCAGTGAGAGCACTTTGGTAAACCACATGTGCTCTTGTGCTGGAGAGAGTGGATTTCAACAGCACAACAAATTCATACTGATCTAGTCAATATGGCAGCACATAAGTGTATATGTGTGATGATGAGAATAAATACAGAAAATGACAGACAAATGTGACGATTGCAAGGACTCCTCTCAGCTATCTCACATCAGTTACTGGAAATCCCTTGCCGGTGGCTTTTGCAAAGGAAGTGACATCATTCCCAGTGTCTAACAAGAAGCAAAGATGTAGGTATCTCCTTCTTCTATTTGCCTGTGTATATCTATCCAGGCAGTACAACGTCAGGTCGAAATGTTTTTTGTTTTTTTTCCAACTTCTCTGTATTGTTTCATTTCAACCTGATGATCTCCTCTAGGTTATTTTTTTTCTTTGTTGACTGACTGATACACATGTATGACAGTTTTTTACAGTTTCCAAAGACTTAGCTACTAGTAAAGAAATATACTGTATTGTGAACTATCAAAATAAATGAAATTATGTTATTTACATAACATATAAACAATACTTCATCACAAACTGTTTTGTTTTTATAAGAATAGGCTACTGTATGTCTGGCATGCTTTCATCTGAATAAATGAAGCCATGAATGAGGTTGTACAGAGCTAAAATATATCCTCTTCTCTCCTTTAAACTGTTCTGCTTTCCAAGAGTGCTGCTGGTTCTCCGACATCCATACTGTCTTTCTTGACTGCACCTAGACTGCAGTACTTTGTGCAAATAGGCTGCCCTCATAAACGGTTAATTGTATACATTTACAACCTAAAACATATCTCCAAACCCATACAACTGGTACACCTAGGCTGCAGCAATTATACCTTTCTTTACTGCTGGGATATGTGGATGAAATAAGCCTTCAGTGTTGGGGAAAATGTAAACAAGGCTTATGTGAATATGAGCATCACAAAATATCAAAATTAATATGATATCAATTCAGAATGATTGTGAAAAAATGAATGAAAAAATGTTGAGTTTGCTACACAAGCACCTGAATGCTGCTGAATTTTGTGTATCAATATGTCATGAATGAAGCAGTTGACAAAATTACAAGCAGGGATCAAATGCACCATTGTTGTCTTAATAGCAGTCTGTGTAAAATGTAAACTGCAATACTGCAATCCAACATTACAGGAAGGCAACGCCAATACTGTGTGGAGCACAGAATTATAATTTAGCACAAGTGCTGTCTTTGATGATTTATCTTCCTATGAACACTGTATTTAACACATTTGTAAGAAAAACTCCTTTCTCTACACACTGTAGCTCTGATCTTCCCACATTAGTCTCCAGTAGCCTAACATTTCTGAGCTCTACTTTTACACACTTTTCAATTATTTTCTTTACACCAAGCTCTTAGGACAAATCAACAAAAACATATCCTTTATGAGAAAGGGAAACACATAGAAAAAATGCAGTGAATAAGGAATGATTAAATAAGGTTCAATAAAACATGAACATTGGTCCATATTCTCATATTGCCTTGTAGAGCTGCTCCACCATAAGGAAGTTTCCATGTTGAGCCTGGATCATCACTGAAGGGTAAACAATACTGTCGCCCTTTCTCGCTCCTTAAGCTTGGCAACATGTGCTCGGATGAGAGAACGTTAAAAATAAATAAATAAAAAGTATTTTGCCCCATTCCGCCTTTTCCCTCATGTTCTTTGTGTCTTGTTGCCTCTATAGTCTTTCTCCCAACCTCTCTACCCTCTTTTCCTCTATCCAACCTTTGATCTATCTCTCCTACAGGTTTGGAAAGATGGATTCAGGGGAGCTAAAAGTTATCTCTGATTTCACTTTTTTTTTATCCTCCACAGTTTTCCCCGGTTCACTCCCAGCCTTAGATAGAAGACTGTGGGGAAGCTGACGTCTCCTCTTCCTCCTCCTCCATATAGAGGGAGGAGCTGGATGAGGATTTTCCCCACTCGCTTCTTCCTCCTCCATTCCGCCTCTTCTCTAGAAAGGCGAGTTGGGGGAGTGGTGGTAGCTTGCTGAGCTGATGGAGATGTCATCAGAGTCAGATGGGAGGCTGGGGTTCGGGGAAGGGTCAGAGCAAGTGTCAGGGGTCAGAGAGGGAGGGGCCATGGGCAGGCCAGGGAGGCAACTGGGAGGCTCCGCCCATAGTGTTTTCGTTGTTGATGTCGTTACTGTTGTCATTGTCAGCATCATCTGCAAAGGCAGTGGCTTCACATTCGGGTGGCGTCCTCGTCTGAGAACCTGCCCCTCCTTATCAAGAGGGGTGGCCTGAATGAGGATGGAACAGGAGAATATTATGATTAGATCCTCTGATGCAGGGATTCAGTAGCCAGTAATCCAGTATGGAGGACCAGGAGAGCCTTGCACATGTGTATTAAGTTATTAATTGATATTTATTGGACAGTCAGAAGAGGGATTAAATTGTAAATTTATAAACGGATCTATAAACTATACCTAAATTAAACTGTCAATGAATACCTAAATGAAAGATTGTGATGCAACATCACAGTTCTTAAATTATTATTAATCAACATTTGCAGCTGGATTAATACACTAAATTGTTGTTATTGTTGTAACTTGAATAGCAAGCTCAGGTATTCGTACAGGCAGCCAGGTAGGGAGTATGACATCAATCCTACATCACTTGATTGTGAAAAGCCTACAGAGGAGCAGGGTTATTTCTTTGGAAGGCAGCATTCACAAAGAAATATTGTAATCAGAAAGTGACTGTTACTCAGTGAATACCTCAGCTCAGTTTGTTTACTTTGTTGTCAAAGATATGAGTACATGTTCAACAGAGAAAAAGAAACATTCACAAGGTTAATTTTAAGGGTAACATTCACTTCCTTATTTACACACATTTAGAAATCCAGGAGACATTGATATACCGTGACACAACATAGAGGACAAGGCTTTGGCAAAAGACAGATGACAAGGATGCATGAAATATGTGTGAGGGATGAAAGGGAAGAAGACCACAGAGCAGGAACGACATTGTCAAAGAAGCACAACAGCAGCCAGTCAGCAGGGCTGCAAGCAGGGAGGCAGCAATTTCAGAGACACTATTTTGCTTTGTTTTGATTTCTTGCTGGTTGTGTCTCTATGGAAACCTGGCGTACCTTATCCAGTACATGGCCGGGTGCTGGTAGAAATCCAACGACCCAGATCTCTGCATAGAAAAACTGTCGTCCAACTGAATATAAAAAGAAACCAGTACAATTAATCTTAACACCAGCTCACTTAAAAAACAGAACAAACTTCACTCGGAAAGCCGTGTCTGTTTTATGAGGCAGAACAAATCAGCTTGAAAGAAATTCGCAGAAAATTGTAGACCTCCGTATAAACCACTTCAACTACAACTTTATATGAACATTACAATTGAATTATGTGTGGTTGTGTTTGTGGTGGTGACTTACAGAAATAACTGACACTCCTGCAGTGGTGTCATTGACCTTCGGACTGGTGTTGAAATGCTTCTTTATCTTCCCTGCTACTGACAACTGATGATCATTCTCACATAGACCCTCATCCTGTGTCGAGCAAAGGGGAAAGGAGACGAAGAAAATTCAGCGCTTATGTGAAAATATAGCAACTTAATAGATGTGATTCTCAAGATTTGTGAGCTCACTTATCTCTGTACTTACAGTGACCCAAGGGTGTTCTAGCACCTGGAGGGCAGTGTATCTCTGATCCACTTCCACTTCCAGCATGGATCGAATCAGTTCCTTAAGCAGCAAACAAACATTGGTGAGTCAAGTCAATTTCCTCCAACGTGGGGATTTGTTCACAACACAGGAAAACCGATCGGTCTTACTAACATCAATATTCACCTTGGCAGTCTCTGACACGTTGTCCCAGTACGGTAGAGGAAATTCTAGCTGTCCCATTAGTATCTGATCAAAAAGCACTTCCTGATCGTCACTGCTCCTGCAAACAATAGAATATTGCTCTGATTAACATTGTTCACAGCGGTAAAGATGCCATTCAGGGAACTCATCCACAACTCCGTGTGTGACATTATTTCGAGAGTGACTTTTAAAGCATTAAAAGTGTTCTTACCCTCTAAAAGGTGGGAAACCACAAAGCAGGATGTAGGTGATGACTCCAGCTGCCCAGATGTCCACCTTAAGGCCATACCTGCACAAAGACAAAGATATATAATGACTTCAAGGCAAAGATAAAGAAAAACAAGGGAACATGCAGCGCAGCATTTGTCTTTTTAAGACAAAATGTATTTGCAAGAGTACGAAATATTTTCTAATATATCTGTAACCTGCCGCCTAACTGCATTAAGACATGATTCATCACACATTGAGTGTGGCCTGTGTGTCATTCCTCTGATTTGTCCCTGAAACCTCAACTCTGCTACTGATGCTCTTACCCTGTTTCTGCGATGATTTCAGGTGCTACATATGTCGGGGTCCCGCAGACAGTGTAGAGAGGTCCGTCCACCACAGTCGCCAATCCAAAGTCTCCCAGTTTCAGGCTTTTGCTGCCGTCTGCATGTTCATACACCTAGGCACATAGTTTTAAGTTTATAGTTTTTGTTTGTACAAAAATTTTACTATCCTGTCCCGGGTCAAATCTGTGGGGGGGATTGGCGGTTAGCGGTGTGCAGTGATGTCTGCTACAGTGTTCTTTTTGATAGCACCACTGGGGGGCACCAAGGTCTGACATTTTCAAATCCTACACATAGGGCTTTAAACAAGTACACACTTCCAGTGACTTGCAATTAACGCTCGTACTGTACATGTTTGTGTATGTAAGGGAGGGGTGGCCTTATAAAATAGTATAACTGCAAACAATCTATGACCTTAAAGCTGCTGTGAAACATATACAACACATTTTAATATTCAGACATTTCAGCATCTTTCAACTCATTGTTTAGGGTGTATGGCCCACATCTTCTTCCACAAGTCAGGCCCGACCATCACATGTAAGGAGTGACTCTGTGTGGTGGATGGGGCAAAGGAGGGGATTAAGAACAGTGGTTGAGGGAAGAGGATGAGAAGACAACGAGGAGGTCAACATAAGGGAGAAGGAGGGAGGGAAGACACATACAAGGCAGGCTGGAGAAGGAGTGTGCGGGAGGTGTGAGGGCAGCAGGGATGACTCATCTCTCGTCTCTGTGAGAGTCCAGAGTGAGTGATATTATTTCACTGTTCATTCAGAAAGGAGGGTGGCTAATGCTGCAGTAAGTTATATCACCATGTACACACAATAAAGACACATGCAGACCCACTCTGTGTAAACTCACCAACAGGTTTTCTGGTTTGATGTCTCTGTGCACAATGTTCAGGCTGTGGAGGTATTTGATGGCGTTGGCCAGATTGTAGAGCATGCCGCTAGCATCTCTCTCTGTGTACCTGTTGGCGGAGGTGATGGCATCAAACAGATCTCCCCCCTGCGGAAAAATCATGATGGGCAGACGGGATGTCAATATTAGGAACAATGTCACAGGGGTTTGTTTGGCATTTTCACATACAGAACCTGACAGGTTCACTTCCAAGTTTTCAAATTATCTCATCTTTTCTGCTGAAAAGAGTTAACTAAAAAGTGGATTTAGAGGAATTTCGTTTGCTCAGCAGCTGGAGGGGTAAACTGTTTCCTCATTCCTCCCCTAGGTTGAAACATCTCCTCCTACCCGTCTTTAATATTTCCCTTTCATTTAAATGTATCCTGTAATTTCACCTTTTCTTGCAGGCTTTTTTCAGATCTCATATTATTCTGTATGAAAACCCCTCCTCTTATCTCTCTCTCTATGTCTCTCTCATCCTCTCTCTCCCTGAGTGGACTAAATGGAACAGAGGCTTAAAATAGGGCTGGACTAGGAATAGGGCAGACTCAGACACACGTCCGGCCTGCACAGCAACAGTTATTTAAACATGAGCACTGTCAGTCTCTAACCAGTGCATTTGCACTTCTCTACCCCCACTGTGTGGTCAAAAGTATGTGGACACACAGACATTACACTTATATGTGTTTGGTGAACTTATCATTTCCAAAAGCATAGACATTAATATGCTGCTATAACATCCTCCATTCTTCTTGGGAGGCACAAGATTTCCACAAGATTTTGGAATCTAGCTGCAGAGAGTCTAGTGAGTTAGTGAAGTCGGCCATGGGCGTTGGGTGATGAAGCATGTCTGAAATATCAAGTTTTCTCTTTATTGAAACTAAAGGACCCAGCCCAAAACAGCACCAAAAAACACAAAATGTATGCCATACTTTTGGCTGTATTTTGTATGATCTGTTTCCCTCTCTCGCTGCTCTTACCCTTCGCCTCCCCTCTCAATGCATCCATCTGACTCTTTCCCTCTCTCAGTCCCTGCCACTCTCGCAGAGACTCTCTGCACCTCATTCATTCACAGCCTCCTCTCGATCCTCCTACTTTGGAAGCACTCACACGTACACACACTTCTTCCACAGATCGCCTCTCATCTATATTCTGTAGTACTCCACACCACAACATGAACAGATGGATCACATTCCTGGCTTCTGAATTATGCACAAACATTTCTTGACTCAGAGAGCAAGAGAGAATAAAGAATGTGAACACACGAGCGCTTCGGGCCACAGACCAATTCTCTGGATCCCACAGTGTGTGACTGGTTATCAATTTATCACTTGCTTCACTAGTTGAATGTTGCAGCTCAGTCTCTGTTGCCGTTTCTGCCTCCTTGCTCCTCTCTGTCGCGCTCAAGCTGGAGATAATGATCATCGACATATATAGAGAATACATCTATCCATTAGGCCAAATATCCCTGCCTGTCCATAACCAGGAGAGAATGACCCACAAACACATAATAAAAACCCTTGTAATTATAGTATACAAACATGGCTACACACCTTGACCAGCTCCATGACCAGATAGAGCTCGCTGTAAGTGTCCATCTCCTCTATGAGCAGGACAATATTTGGATGTTTAACCCTGCGGAGGATGGCCACCTCGTTCTGGATCATGTGCTCCTAGAAATAAGAGTTGAAATTGATTGTATAGCCAAGCGAAACACATTTATTAAAAAGGACTAAAGAGTAACTTAACACCAGGTGTGATGGGTGTGGTAAGACGTGTGCTCTGGTGCACCTTAACAATGATGTCATGGTGTACTGACACACACTGAAGTACACTTCTATATCGCTGCAGCAAGGTGAGAATTTAAACCACTGGAGGTCAGCAAAAACATGATTTTCAGATGGTGTTCACTTGCTCTTTAACTGACACAGATTTAGATTAATTAGCCTAAAAATGTGGTTGAATGGTTACACTAATCCTGCATAGAAAGTGTGTAAACTGATGAATTGCAAACTGTTTAGTTCTTTTTCACTGTTCTTTAGTTTTATTGACATTGAATAATTTCAAAATAGCTATTTTTAAAAATGACTATTTGAGCAGTACTCAACGCAAGTTATCTTTTTTTTTCCTAGTAACATTTAAGCCAAGCAACAGTATTCCTACTTGAGTGGGGTAGCCTTGCACAGTACTCTTTTGCCTTTGGAGTCATAGTTTACCTTGCCTCTGCATTTGCCCTTGTTGATGATCTTCAGAGCATACTCCCGTCCTGTGGAGTGCTCCACACATTCCCGGACGACTGCAAAGTTTCCATCGCCTAACATGCGTCCCACCTTGTATCGGTCCGATATGTAGGACGGCACTGCTGGAACCTCATCGACTGGAACATCAGCTACAGGGAGGAAGACGAGGTTTAGAGTGGTTGAGGGACTCAAGTGGTTTGTACCCTTTTTCAGGCTGATAAGGATTCATTGTACAGAGGACCTAAAGAGCTTTGTTTTAGGCTAAATCATTTACATCTAATAACATTGATATTGAAAAGGACATGAATGAACATGCTGATGAAAATCAATGAGGGCTCTAGCTACATCTGACAGAACTACCTGGTAGATTAAATTGCAAATGTATGCAATTAATGTTGAGTGAAATATGAATTAATTAATCAATGTATAACATTTGAGAAGGTTTTCTGGGTCTTATAAAGATAAATTAAATCAAAGATGAAGATGTCAGAATGAAATTGCCAAAGATCTGTTACTTAAAATAAAAGAGCTACGACTCTTGGTATAACCTTCACATAATTTACCAAAACATCGTTTGTAGTGTCACCGAGTTTTTTGGAGTTAGAAAGATGGTGAAAAACACCAGAGCAGGGGGAAAAGTGTGAGAAAAGGAGGTGATGAGAACAGGATGTACAACACAGAGATGGGAGAGAGAGAGGGAGAGAGACTCATCAAAGGTCATGAATATGATTCAGACATGCATGGTATTTGCAAGTACACCGCCTTTGCCCACTGATGGACAGATGGGACATTCTTGCAATGATAATTTTCCTCACCTTCAGTGACAGGTCCATCCCCGTCTTCCACTGAGCTAGAAACTTTAGTGGAAGACAGAGAGGTGGAAGAACCCTGGGACCCCTGCAGAGAGGGACAGGGGGAGACAGAGTGCAGGATGGTAATTATCATTTTTAAATCTGTACAATCACCAAAATAGTTTGTAATCCAATCCACACTCAACAAAACACCATGAAGCAGTCCCCTTCTGCTACAATCCCAGCCAAAACAAATATGTATGTCCAAAAATAAGCAAAAGGACATTTTGCAACTCATCTCATCCTCAGAACATCCTTAAGTCTGTCTTTGTATTTGCATGTCTGTCTTGTTTTATTGTGCTGCCCTGTGCGGTGTGTACACTGTGCTCACACAAAAAAAACAGAACAGATTTACTTAAGCTACTGAGCTGAATATAAACTGGTTACTTATTCGGCAGTAAACCGAATAAGTCTACGTTGGACAGACAATTGCATCCCAATTAGTTCCTAAGTCATTCCTATCTTATTTTACTCATCACTACTACCTTTAATACCACCTAAAAACAGGTTTTGGTGACACTGATAAATGCGGATGAATACTGTCTTTCATGTGGTTGGTGAGTAGGAGGTCATTAACGGGAAAAAGAGATGCAGCGTCGGCATCTGTCTAAAGACAAAAACTCATTACGCCTTCCACCTCATAACCTTCTGTCTGGTTGTCATGGAAGCAACAAGGGCGGGGAGCTAGGAACTAGCCAGTACTGTAAATGAGAATCTTCCCCTCTATCTCTCCTATTTCTGTCTTTCCTCCACTCCTTTTCCTCTTTTTGTCCTCTTCTCCAAAACCTGCAGTTGGCTTCAAATTATTTTACTACATTTTGATAATTTCATTACGTAAGGGAACAATCTTTGTGGTTTGGGAGGTTTCCAGTGCTTGAATAAATCCTGCAGGTGCAGCTGGCACATGCAGCCTGGCCAGTGATGGAAGTCATAATTCCTCTAAAATATAAGCTGGCCAAAGTGAATTATTAACAAGTGCCGTTTGCACTATAAATGGTCTGCACTGTGTGTGTGTGATGCATTAGCCAATCTACATGTGCAACTGTGAGCAGTGCATCAGCAGTTTGTTGGTGACTAATGTCTCGCTGATGATACATTTTTCTGTCATCTCTCATTTTAGTGCAGGTGTAGTATTTTTCATGCTCTCTCGTGGTGAATTCACACCACATAGTATAATTCACACATCAATCAGTCCTGACTCCTTAGAAAAGATGAGATCCTAAAAAGTGTTGCTGAATTAATGGATGCTGCCTGTTGTTATGGTAATAACCTAGCAAGCATTTGTAACAAGGAGGCCAAATTTGGTATCAACAAATGATTCACGAAACAAAATGTTTTCAAACTTCTGAAACTGTGTCAAATGACATCTGATATAATAATTCAGATTTTACAAAGTGGGCTTTTAACAACAGTGCAGATCAACATTTAAATTATGTAAAAATACTTGCTGGGAACTAGAAATAATAACCTCTTATTAGAGTCTCTTAGAGTTTGCTGTCATGGCAAAAAGAGGAAAAGGCCACCCATCATAATGACTTAGATCTGAAAACTATTTACAAAGCGGAGCTGCCCTGTATCTCCGCTCAAGTAACTGTCAGCTCGTTTACTCATCTCTGCTGCTGTGACCTGAAAGCCGCCCAGGTGATGTAGCTGTGAGTCAGGCTGGATTTGGTTTATGTAATGTTATTTTTGCTCGGGCACTCATCCCGGAACAAGAAAACCCACTTAATACCCATAAAGCCGATGACCCTCATGTGCTTTATCCAAAACATCCTTCTTGTGCTCTTTTATTCTCTCATGCCATCTCTTATATTTACCTCTCTCGTGCCCTTATCACACATCCAGCCCGATCCTTACTCGGTTTCTCATTTTAAACTCCTATCTCTCTCTTCCTGTCACCGAGGGAAACAAAATACTGTTGCTATGGAAATAGTTCACAGAGAGGAGAGAGGAGAGGCAGCTTATGAGACTTCCAGTGTGGAGACAGAAGCCTATATATGGCCATTTCCTGTCTGCATGCTGGGAGGTATGTTTAACCTTCTATGAACATTGTGTCTCTCTTCTACTATGGAGACGGATGACATGAAAGACAGAGTGAGAAAGAGACTGAGAAGCAGCGAGAGATGGAGAAAATGAAACAAAGAGATGGTAAGAAAGATGTATGGAGTCTGGTCTGGTTGATATTGATCATTACATTTGGCAGGAACTGCCATGTTATTGTTAGACCATCCAGCTTTCTCCATGTTGCACAACACAACATACACCATTCTTAGCTCTACATCTCTACACTTTTGCTCTGGCTATGACTCACACCACAGAAAAAAAAACTAAAAAACACTGACAAACCTTTTACATCATGGCTGGAGCCACTGCTCTTCAAATTGGCAGGGGCAACACTCAGCGACTGACTACTGATCAGCGCATAAATGTGAATTAAACAGGATTTCCATGATTGACCTTAAACGTGGAGTATTGTCTTGAGTATTGAGATGCTGACAAGTAGAAGCAGAAGTATGAAAAGGCAGTCGGTCAAGAAATCAGCATTAAAAATGCACCAAACATTTACAAAACCGACTTAAGAGTAATGCTAGCCTTGTCCCTAATGACCCTGTTTGTATCCGATTACGACACACATCCGAAAGCCTTCTTTCTCTCCAGCCCTCAGGCTGAGAGAACCAAACCTCTCCAGCAGCATGTATTGTTACTTTCACTGTCAGGCAATATACAGCAGAAGCAGGATTTCTTGGTAGAATAATATCTAATAAGATTTGATAGAAACATGGTACTTTGTTTTGTCCCAAGTTCCCACACTGTCTCATAAAAGACACAAGGTACAGGAGATAATATTTCTTGGCTCTCATTTTGGTGTCTAGACAGACAGGAAACATAATCTATTTGACTGTCATCTGAAGAGATCAACAGTCTTTAGGGATTCTGACTTTCTGCACTTCCAGTTGGACACAGGGAAATGTTCTAATCACGATCCTTATGCACCGCAATCCCGGGAAATCACAGAACATGATTAAATGCTTCATGGAAAATTGAATAGTGGGAGACTTGGGTTGCCTAAGCCAGTAAAAAAAAACAAAAAACACCCAGAACCGAAGCAGTGGGACAGGGGAGATGAACGCACCTCTGGGATTGAGTTTGTGTTGTAATCTCTTCTGTGCTTGGCTGAGTACAGACATAAGTTTAACAAAGGAGAACCGATCATCATCCATCTGCTGGAAATTATTTGTTTGTTTTTTTTGTATGTGATGAATATGATAATCAACAGTTATGAGAAGAAAAACACAAAATGAAAAATGAAATGACAATGGATTTAATGATGACATCAACAAATGGAAATTAATACATTAAGCAAAGAAAATACAAATAGAAACAAATGAGCCAAGAAGAGCTGGCGGCCTTGCATGACAAAAATTAAAATATGGCCAGGTTATCAAATTTAATTTGCATGTGATAGAGCACACAATTTTTATATTTACATATCTTACATGTATGTAAATGGCAGTGCAAAATGTCATGTTACCGACTAAAGATATGTAAATATGAACTGGATTTGAATAATTTGTGAACAATTTGAAGGAATAAAATGTTCAAGAAACAATGTTTAATTTAAGCCACAATTGCTAAATCTTCCACAGTTTCCTCATGTGCTGCAGCCAGTCTTTTTGGCAGATACAGAAACAAAAATTGGACAAGCCATCTAATGACATCAACACAACATGACATAAGAAGTATAATACATCCAAATACAATCTTTAGGAGCAACACACTCACATGGATGAGATGAGAAGAATGAACCTTCATAATACACACTTTCAGTTTGCTCCCTCTTTCTCACACACACACACACACACACACACACACACACACACACACACACACACACACACACACACACACACACACACACACACACACACACACACACACACACACACACACACACACACACACACACACACACACACACACACACACACACACTTTAATTATGAATCACCCAAAACAAAATATGGATGGTAATGTGAGATGGAGCATGCAATTCAATGGATTACGGACGTGAATGACTCAGTGGTGAGAGGAGGATGTAGGTGACATACTACGGTTGAGAATTAGCACTTTCTTTCTTTCATTCGCTCCCACAAACAGCTACCTGACTGAATCGCAGCTGTTGTATTGGCATCACAGACCTTCCGTTTGTCTTTCCTTTAATGTGTTGGTCACTACTCTCTGCATATTGTTTTTTTTACGATTTAATTCCCCGTCTGTTTTTTTTTTTCAAATCTAATGAAGGAAACAGACAGAAGAGTTGGCACCTCCCCAGCTCATTCGATTCATCTGTACGTGCTTTAGAGCGGTTATAGACAGAAAATGAAATTCAGGGTGTGTTTCTACGTGGATCCGTGTGTCTGTAGGTATAATATAAAATACTAAAGCAATATGAATATGGAAAGCTAGGGTGCTCTTAGTGAGGCAAGCGATCCTAAAAGGACTCCAAAGAAAAGGAGAAGAGGGGGATGGATGGCATCATGAATGTAGACCAGTCTTTCATGCTTCTGTTGCTAATTCATTAAAACGGGTCATACTAGCATGCACTAAATGCATAAAACACATAACATGTGCAAGTGTGCATCAAGCTGATGTCTACTGCCTGTACACAAATGGGTATTTCATGTATAAAAGTGTTTTCTGAAGCATACATGAACATGTAAGTGATTCTGTGTGCAATTGCCATGAAGTGTGCCCGTCTGAGTGCTTGCAGCTATGTATGTGTGCAAGGGAAAAGCCACAGTGCAATGCTATGGCTGTGTATTCTGCTCAGGGAAATAGGTTAGGATGGTCTGAGCTATGCAAGCAACCTACATCAGGCAGCAAAGTGCCTCTTAGTGTTTAAATGCAGGGTCCAGCGAGGTGAACTATTTAAATGCGTTACTCGTAGTAGGTCACTGAGGCTCTGTGGCTGCTAAGAAGATGGATTTATGGTAGCTTTCAATGCTTTGTAGGCTGAAATTTCAAAAATATTTAGGTCATTTTTTAGCCCCAGATGTTCTTTTAAGAACACGGATGTTAAAATTCAGGTTTCATTTGAAAGGAAAGGGTTATTTCTGAGTCCTGGTTTGGTTAGATTGAGTTATGCGTTTTAAGTTTAACGGGTGAGAAAGTTACGTGCTTGCCAAAGGGAAAGGAAATGTCCAAATATAGTGTCAGAAACTTGGCGCCTACTTCTCAAAGAAACTAAGAATTAATCTACAAGGGAAATGATGGAATATAATTTCTCCCTGTGAAGTTATGAGAAGGGGAGGGGGGTTGAGAATGGATGAGATGTGGAGTAAAAGAGAAATTAGAAACTGTCAGGGAGGGAAGGGATAGAGGGTGAATTGCAAACAGGGCAGATAGAAAAAGTAAGTGGAGGAGAGAATTACACCATCATATAGCTGAAATGTGTGAAGAGTGAAGAGGAGAGATAATGGGCTGTGAGGCATCCTCCCTTCCTTCCAGCCAA
Source organism: Perca flavescens (assembly GCF_004354835.1). NCBI lineage: Eukaryota > Metazoa > Chordata > Actinopteri > Perciformes > Percidae > Perca > Perca flavescens. Next base: position 17,941,800 of record NC_041343.1, read on the forward strand.
GCCATTGCAGGCTTAGTACAGAGTGTCAGCGAGTACAAAGACCCAAATAATCTCTTGTTGAAAAATACACGCTCATGAAACTCTGTAAAGCTAGAATTTAACGACAGTATCACTGAGGTCAGGATTGCACTACGAAGCTAATTTGAGAAGGCTGATGAGACCGAAGCAAAAAGACAGGCAGTGTGGTTGAATGTGGAGAGGGAGGGGACAATAAATTTTTTTCCCTTTTCTCATTACATCTGGTTAGCCCTCCTTCACCTCTCTAACCCCGACTTTCCGCGTCTCTCTCTGAAACTGTGGAAATGATCCAGGAGGAAAGAACAGAGCAGCAGAAAATGGGCATTGTAATTGTCTGTATTAACTGCCCTGAATGTGTCCATTCAGAGACAAGTAGACAGAAAGAAAGAGAGTTTATAAATGTGTGTACTTGTCGACCTCTTTCCCTTTCAACACTGAAATCTCTGGTGACCCGCTTTCATTTTACAGATGACTGTGGAAGTTCCAGTGCACCTTGTTCTGTTCTCATCCCAAATCTGATTTGTTCCTGATCTGACCCTGGCTGCCCTTAATATCCCATCAATATAACTAATAATTCAGAAGCCGAAGGGCCAGACTCTCCACCATCCATTAATTCTTCCTGGCACATCGGATGTAGCACGAGACTGAAGCTACTGAGCCCAACAGATGAATTATTTATGCTATGCTGAGTTTAGCTCATACACACTCATTTGTGTACAGAAATTATTGAAAAACCACTCAATATTCTGTGTCCTATTAAAACGTATTGACTCTGACACCATTTGTGCCTTTTCCCTAAAAAAAAAGCACCAATAAATAGCTCAATAGTTGCAAAATAAAAAACACATGCTTAGTATGCTTTGCTTAGTCACACAAGACAAGTGCAGGCAGAATACATGACAGGTTCACATATACTGCTGTGGTAAGGTGAAACGAGTGTGCGAGTATTTGTTTACAAGGGAGAAGATACTAAATCAGCAGCAGGCTTAGAGTTCCTGCAAATTAAAGAGCCGCTGCAAGAAAATAGAGCCTGATTAGGATTTCAGGCTGATATTAAAGCTCACCATCGTGACTATCAAGGACTGGATTAACCAATACTTTGATCTTGAACACATGCTCACACACAAACACACAACAACCCTCTAATGTGGAAGTCAAGGTTTTTCCATTTGAGTTGCATGCTCCCTGTCTGCACAATAGTATTTTCTCTTCAGTGACTACCAGCTTTACAGTGTACATACATAGTGTGTTTGCATCTCAGATCTGTTAGCTACAGATTATGCACACAAAAAATACATTATGATTTGATTTTAACAGGGATTTTTTAAACCCAGGTCAATGACAGAATACATGATAAAAAGATGACTGAAATAATCTGATTTCTAATATAAAATGTGTTTCTAAATTATTTTCACAAAAGGACATGTACGAAATGACATGACTTGATAAAAAAAGTAATCCTAGATCAGCAGTCGGTACTGATTGGGTCTTCTTGTTTTTACTGCTTGGTGGCTAAGAGAGGATGCAATCTAATTTTTCCAAGAATTGAAAACCGACATGAAGATTGGAGCTCACAAAGCCAACCATCAGTCTCATTTTTAGATCAAATACTGCACAAATTACTGACTGGCAGATATCTAATAGTCAGTGATATCATCATTAATTGTTGAGCTACCAAAGGCAGATAGACTTCATGGAACAAACAAAGACCTTTGTGTGGGAATGTGACAGAAAATCAGAGTAAAATGAGGAATTTCCCTTGAAAATGTATTAACACTAGATAAGAGTTGTAACATTAGAGGATCCTAACATGAGCCTGCCATTCTTGGAATCCCAGAGCAGCACTGCACGATGTCAAAGGTCATTGACCCACCCCTTCTGAGACACTAAAGATGTTGGGATGTTGTGGTTTCTTCGTATTTCTAGTGATTCTAAGAAGTAGTCGGCCTATGCTCAGTCACGGATTTGTCCTTTTCCTGAGAACATAGAGGATAGATGTGTTATAAAATTTTGTGTCACTAAATGTTATGGGTGACTGTTTGTGCTTGTGTGTGTGTGTGTGTGTGTGTGTGTGTGTGTGTGTGTGTGTGTGTGTGTGTGTGTGTGTGTGTGTTTTCTTGTCTTACCCGGCGTTGGCTGAGGCTGCCTGGGCTGGTCGGGGAGGGGCTGGGAGATTTTCCCGAATGAGGAGTGGACAGCTGACTGGCCGGCGTCCCATTCACTGGAGGGAGAAAAAGAGAGAGAAAATGGAGCAGGGTGCATGAGATGGGTGAGAAATATTGAAATCTAGATGATCCTTTAAATGTGAACACGTGTTTTTAAGACCAGTTTTTTTTTTTTTTTTGTCTAGCAGCAGCCCACACTTCCGCCATCAGCATCTCTCCATTCACATGAATGAGGTGGAGGAGGAGAAGGAGGAGGAGAAGAGCAAGAGGGGGAGTAAGAGAGAAAGGAAAAGAGCACTGAAGTCCACACTGCTATTTTTTATTTTATTTTTACTTCCGCCAAAATCAAATCTGTGGCTCAAAATTTGCCTGAAACAAGCCAGTCAAACCTAAACCTTTAAATATACGGACACGGAATAATTACAGCATGTTCCAGGCTTCAAGTGCATGGCTGGAAGTCAACACACAACACCAGGCTGTCCTCATTTTCAACCAGATTCTCTATGCACCTGTGACCTCGGCTCGGTCTACTTTTCCAGCTGCAGCACAGCACAAAACACCCAACGGCACCACCACATTAAACAAGAACACTTGATTAATCAACGCTGAGCCCGAATCCTGTGTGTGGTCAAGCAAAAGCCAGATAAAAAAAAAAAAAAAAAAAAAGCCTAATGGCACCATTAACCTGCACACAAAACATGAACCTGTTATTGTCTTAGGTTATTGTCTCTTGGCAACAAGACACTGCTTCACCTCAAGTCAACTCAAGGTTGTCCAACATGAATCTGCAGTAATTAGAGAATGCATAATTGGTAACAGAAACAATTGCTTATTCCTTGAGGAGGTATATGTCATTTGGGGGGCTAGAAGCTTTGATGGTCTTTATGATTGAACTTCAGCTGGTTAAATAAATGATGTGCCTTGTAGGGTGGTGAAAGGTATTTAAAGTATACTGTACTGAAATATGGCCAATAATGCAACTCCTCCATAGTATTAAGAGAAAAAATGTAAATATAAAAGATCGACTGGACAAATACAAAAAAAAAACAGATTAATACTTTTTACATTTTAAATAATACTTTCATTACTGCCATTTTGAGCATTTAGGGTAAGTACTGCTACATGTAAACAATGTTTCATCACCTAATAACATTTTAAGAGAGCACCATTTTTGAAGCAGCAGAAAAGTGAAACCTGTGGGAGCAAAGTGGACCAATCACTGTATAATGTTTATTCCCCTGCCGAGATCAAAGAACTTTCAGAATGATTCAATGATGAAGCCCACGGTAGACTCATATAGCACCGACAGCCACTGCATTAGTAGCCTATTCTTATTTTTTAAACGGGGCCATGAAAAATAAAATAAAGACATTGCTAATTGTTCAAGCAATTCCTGCACATTTTCATTGATGAAATTCAGCATCAGCGTTACGCACACGGAGAGACCCTCATTCCGGTTACACAACGGTAAGCGTTAACATTTAAAGACATCTCTCATTAACATCATGCTACAAAGTCAAAGGTTTTCAAAGTCGCATCCGTGGAAAAAAAAACCCTCTTATGTATCTAGGCGCAAGCGGAACACGTAAAGTTTACACTGTCGGGAGACAATTACAAACGCCGTTTACGTAATTAAGCCGATAAAAACATGGCGTTTTAGGTCCCTACCTTCCACTTCCAGCATGATGGAAAAACACAGTGATAATCCAACGCGGGCTAAAGAGAAAAAGAAGAAGAACAGCACCTCTGCACGCGCTCCGTGTGATAGTAAACTGCGGTGAATGGAAGAGACGGAGCAGAGCTGTACTACACAGGGAGGCGAGGCTGCTTGCGCAAACTCTGACGCGCACCGGGAGAGATAGGGGGGAGAGAGAGGGGAGAGAGAGAGAGAGAGAGAGAGAGAGAGAGAGAGAGAGAGAGAGAGAGAGAGATTTGTTTATTGTGTACTGTCCGAATATTTGGACAAATAGTATTTTGATGTTTTGGCAACATTGTTATTTAAACTTGCATGTCAATAAAGCCCCTTTCATTAGAAAATTGACTTAAATTGAGAGAGAGAGAGAGAGAGAGAGAGAGAGAGAGAGAGAGAGAGAGAGAGAGAGGGTAGAAACAAAAGAATACATCTATGATTTGGATATTTTTGGCTTTTTACTTCCATTAGATAATTAGATTTAGAGAATTGCATTGAGCTTTTGAACTGGGAGATAAACTGAGAGAATTAGTCCAGATAGAGAGAATATACAGTAGAGAGAGTTGTTTAAGGAGACTGGGATGGTCAGGGGGAGGCAGCCTGTCCTACATGGACTTTGAAGGCTCTATTGTTCGTTGTCCAAACATCCTCAAGAAACAAATGCTGCTATTTTTAAACTGAATATATTCACCCAAAGCAACAGCTATAGAGGCTGCATGCTCTGCATTTTAGGTTTTTTCTTATTCCTGCAGTTATCTGGCCAAGATAGAAGATGGAAAGTCGTGTTGAGGTATTCGCAAAGCAGCTTAATGGTTGAATGCAGAAAGATAATCAGAAACGTAATGTTTTAGAAGAGAATCACCAAGAGTTTGAAGCAGCTGTACAGCAGTAGAGCCAGTCAGCCGTTTAATAGTAGGGTTGGTGGTCAGATCCCCGATGTAATGCTTTCTTTCTATATTCTTCTTGCATTAACAGTCAACACAATGGAGAGATCCGGTGAGGAAAATGGAGAGATCCGGTGAGGAAAAAGATACTAATTTAACCAGAATACAATGCAGCAACCAAAGATGGTGTGTTTTGGCTTCTTTCCCACCTGCTGTGTTAAATGGCTGCACAAAACTTCGCAAGGAAGCTGTGCTAGCAATGAATATGGAAAAGGACCCCATGTGTTGGCCCTGTATCATACATAGGCTACATATTGTGACATGAATCATGAAATACATGCTCATAAAACTCTGTAAAGCTAGAATTGAACGGCAGTATCACTCAGGATTGCACTACAAAGCTAATTTGTGAAGGCTGATGAGAAAAGTTGACGGAAGCAAAAAGACAGGCAGTGTGGTTGAATAAATGAAATATAAAAAGAAAAATAGTAGATTAAAATAAAATTAGGCTACTGGTATATTTTTATGCAAAAGAAGTGTGCTGTTTGTTGTTTTCTTCTCCATTTTAACACATAATAGCCCTAATGGATTAATTAGTCTTAATCACGCTCTCCCCTGTACATTGCTTATTATATGTGCCCTGTATCACATGCAACATCATCACACCTTTTTATACACTTACTGTATAGTAAAGATGGAGCATGTATAATGACAAACCAATATGGTTCTTAATATAAACATATGGTAATATATGGAGTTTGTGATGGGTCTATAAGAGTTGTCCAAAGGTATTCTGGGAAATTCAACACATGAAATACATGAGTTTAGCTGAAGTATGCCACATGACACATGTTTGGGATAATTGCTTCTAGATAGGCAAAACTCAAACATCATTTCATGATTGAAAGAGTGGATTTTTTTAACAATGTTTCATAGAGACAAAGCTGCCTGGATGCATGTCATTATCCTACTGCTAATTTGTTTTTCTTGCTGCCTGTTATTTGTTTTAATCTGTTATTTGTTACGGTCCCTGTGCTTATCTGTTTTCAGAAAGTAAACTTATACCTTCATGAAGGCTGTAGACATTATGCGATTGCAGTTCATACTGTCACAGCAGCTAATCCTCTGGAAATACACTGGATTTATGTGTGGGGTTGGCCGCCCCGCACACTTCACCATAAAGTCTCTCCCGTCATACGAAGTTGCTTGTGAGAGAAAGAGAAAGGTGAGACCCTGAAGTGATGCATGCTGACACCATCTGCACCTCCCTGTTAATTTTAGCTGACATGAGGCGTCAGAGGAGAGCAGGGAGACAGATGGCGATACAGGGAGAGAAAGTATGTACGAGTGCAAATTGTTTTCTCACATTATTTTCGGTCTGTGTCTACATAGGCACTCAGCTGGGGTTGTGAGATCATCACAGAATGAAGCTCGGTGATGACAATGTCAGTCTGACACGCAGCAACCTACCCACACAGACACACCAACCAGAGAGAACATAATGCCACACCAGACCCTCAAAAATATGAGTGTGGATACCTGAAAGATTTCTCTGTTACCTCGAAAATGAAAGGTGACTGATGTTGTATTTAATAGCGTCGTAATCAACGGAGGTCGGTCAGAAAAAGTCAAGATCTAATCTGTATCTTAAGATATATTTTATGAAGGTAATTTGGATATTATTATCCACATTAAGGATCTAGCACAGATTCTTCAAAGCCTTCTAAGTTTTAATGTGAGTTAAGCGTGTTAGGTCTTATATTTTATTTCAAGATTTAATCCGGGGAAATTAATTAATGTATGATGCATTTTAGTGTCACGTTTTCACTAACTCATGCTCATCATTTATAGCAGAATTGATTACTGCATGCATCATTAGATAAAGACCTATGATTCATCGACTACATTAGGCCTACAGTACGATTCACCTACCAAACATACCAATAACACATAAGTGTGGATGTTTTTTAATAACAATAATGTGTTATTGAATAACACATAAGTCTGGATGTTTTTCAATAACAACAAGGAAGGAGAGTTCCATTGTGCCTGGGCTGGGACGCAGCCTGATATTTTTGTTTTATTACTGCATTTCTAAATTGATTCAGCATATTTCTCAGAAGGCTTGTGTTCTTGAAACAGACTAGACGAGAGTAGTAGTGTATGTCTTGTCTAACAAAGCAAACGTTTCACAGTCCTTTTTCATTTCATCATTTGACAGTTTTTGAGTTGTATCCATAATTTGCAATAGAAACGTTTTCCTTTATTTTGCATCTTTTCCTCTCAATTTTGGAAGCATATGTAATGTTTTACACTGACGTTTCGTTACACATTTGTCGCCGTGATGCAATAAATGGGCTGAGGTACTCACACATTAAACAGGTGAAGTGACTGTGATTGCTTAGTTTCATTAAAAAAAAGAACATTTAGTTATAAAGCTTTTTTTCTGGGTTTTTAGGTTTAATATTTCAACAATTTAAATATTTTTTGAAACGTTACATACGCATAGTAAATCTTGTTTTGGATTTTGCGTTAAATATAACCTAAAATTTCATATCACTTTTGAAAAAATTTAGTGTAGATGCGTCAATGTCAGTGTCAATGTCCAATGTTACAAAACAACTGTCTCTTTGTTAGTCACACCAGTCTGTCCATCCCTCATCACCGAGCTCCATCCCTCACACACACTTCTCCTCACTGGTGTTGAGGTCGAAGCTTCAAACAAACACAATGAGGAGCAGCGAGACATGCATAAGGACAACAGGTGGTGTTTGGCAGCACATGTGCTGTGTTACATGCTCTCTCACTCTCTTCGTCTCTCTCTCTTTCACTATCTCAGACAAAATGCTTCACGCTTCACATCTTCTCTGTGCGGCGCCTTCGGTCCAGATTTTTTAGATGTGATAAAGAATATTTTTAATGCCTGTGTTGGCTGAATGGAAAATGAATATGGCACTTCAAGGCTGCTTTTTTCAAATACCTGCAGACCTGCAGCAAGGTTTAAAATGAATGGTGTTGTTTATTGTGCTCTGTGAATAAATCCTACAAGCCCTGGTTTCTAAATATCAATAAATAGGCAGAGCTTTTTTTGTCTGCATCTATACTTTGAATTTCATTGCCAAGATCTCAAATAAAGAGCTTTTGAGTGTAGCTGCAATCAAATAACTGACGGATGCAGCGATAACATTTTGAATACTTAATCATCTTTTATCTAAATGCATTATTCTGCAGAGTTAATGAGCTAAAAACCTTACATTATTATATTTAATACAATGAACACAGTGATGTAACAAACCACACTGCTCTGTTTTGGCAAGAGTGCCATCAATTAAGGTTAATATCTTTCTGGTCTACAAAAGATTAACATGTTGTTAGTGTGCTTTAAGTTGCATTAGACAACATTAAGGGATAGTGTAGTTGGATAAGGTAGGCTTACTTATCCATGGTCAGTGTATTACCTACACTAGATGGCGGCCATTAATTATTATAATGCATTTTGTTAATTAATAGGCGCATCTGTAATAAGAATTGTGTTGTTTCTTTCCCATATCACACTATCTTTTCAGTGCTGGACTCCAGTGAGGCCTTGTTGTGAACACATGGAATAACAGAATGGGCACCTCTATAAGCTATGTGGTACAGCACACAGTATCAGCTGTTGTTGAGCATAATTCTAGGACAAATTGTCCTCAAGGGAAGCGGGCATGGTGTGTTTTTAAAGCGAAACAACAACTAAGTAACTAATATTGACTGTTGACAGTCAGGCTTCAAACAGCAGATCAATCAAATATTTGTCATTTCCATCTCGCTTCACTCTGACCTCTTTATGTACCAAAATTGAGGATGTTTTCTTGGATAAATACACAACAGTCAACAGCAATCTGGGAACATCTGATGGTGTTAAGTGGCGGAAGCAGCGCCAGAATGGGAACATTTCTCAGAAGTGAAAATGTTGGGACGGTCTGTCTCAGGGATCCAGCGAGGAACGAGCGTCAGTCAGCTCCGTTCTCCACTGCAGGCCATTTCACAGGAAGTCACTGCCATATATGGCTGTCACAGACTATTGTGTCTGTAGCTATATGCTCCTACTGTGCTATGTTTCCATGGCAACCAAGACGAGTCAGTCTTTTTTCCCTCCTCTGTCTCAGTGTCTTGTTCTCTCTGTCTCTCTTTCTCTCTCTCTCTCTCTCTCTCTCTCTCTCTCTCACACACACACACACACACACACACACACACACACACACACACACACACACACACACACACACACACACACACACACACACACACACATATACACTTTCATTCCAGACTTGCTTCAGCCAATGAGATCAGATAGCATATGACTCACTCTCTTTTTACCAAAAGTTTTCAAGCCATCAGCATCCAGAACTTTCTCTGTTTACCCCAGCTGTTTCTCACCCCCTAGCCATTTTACTCTGCCTCACCTTTTCCTGGGACACAAAACATATGAACTGCTGGTGGTTTTTCACGCATTGTGTCTGTGCATGCTCCTGTGCTTCAACAGCAGGTGAAACGACTTCCTCTTAGGGAGTTTCTGTATGTTGCATCACCCATTGAATCATCCCTAACCCAAATGGTCTATGTGTAATCAAATCCCAAAATAATACCAGTAAGAATGAAAAGTCAAGTGTGCTGTGCATAACTAGGCTTTTTTACACACATCCACAGCTCAAGCTGTGCAATCAGGAAAATCACCAAGCGCTCACAGCTTTGAGCCAGACTGAATGTCTGCCACACACACACACACACACACACGCACACACGCACACAAACACGCACACACACACACTTGTGCATTCGTGAAAGCTGCATTCAATTGTTAGAATTAATGCTCTATTTTATTTGAGCCCATTTTTGTGCTTTGCTGTTGCATCAAAAGGAGTGTTTTTACTTTTTTTGAAACATTCTGAAAAACATCATTACCAGGTACAAACAATGCAGCAGGTAGCAGTGCAAGCTTTTCATTAGTATGTCAGGTGAAGAACATCTTGTGGGGAGCTGCAAGATTGAGTCACCAACCCCCTTCCCTCTTCTTTCCTTCTCATTTTCACTCCCCTTCTTTTTTACCTCTCTCATCCCTATCTGCCTTTTTCTCCACTCCCTTGTGAAATTATTCTCATTTGAAATCATATTCTGCATGCAACGAGACACAGCTCACACATGCGCGCGCGCGCACACACACACACACACACACACACACACACACACACACACACACACACACACACACACACACACACAGAGAGTAAACACAGCCCGACACTCAGCAGAGCTCTGATATCATTGCAGTGTTTACTCATACTGTTTTCATTTTCTGCAACGCTGATTAGTAATGAGCTAGAAAATACTAAGCAATCACATGAGGAAGTATTAGGATACAAACAACTCCCAGCTGTGTCCATCAGGTCTGAGGCACTGCACACACTCCTCATGCACAAACACGCAGAAGCTAGGATACTTAATGGACAATGACACTGTGCCAAATTCCATTAACAAATGGGTTCCTTGAGAGAAGGGGGAGACAAGAAGAAGAAATAAACTTACCAGATGCAGGGGACTTGCTGCATTGCGATTGGATGACAGTCCTGGGGGAGCCTCGGCTCAGAGAGCCAGACACCTTCCCATAGTTCACAGCCTTCATCATACGACACTCTGCAAGCACGAAGAGAAGACAGAAACTATTTGGGAATCTCAAATTCCTTCACATTTATTTATTCATCCAAATAGTCTCCAAAACCTATACATTTTAGAAAAGTCTACAAATCCAGGGCCTATAGTGTTATAAATCAAAACAAGGTAGCAACTGAACTGCTAAAAGTGAAGGAAGAGAAAACTGCTGCACTCCTGCTGTTGGCACACACAAGATGATGCTCTGAGGGAGTGAATATTAAGTGTGTCACTGTGACATGACACACACACACACACACAAACAATAACATCTGAAACACATCTCACTTCTGTTTGACTGAACATTCTAATTTTTTTTAACACTAAATTTGAACATTTTGATTGATTTTGACCTTTAGTCATGCAAGGAAACACCAAACCACTAACATATCAACATAGCTGTAATTGGTTTTACCTTCAGGTCCCCTGCAAAAATGAGTTCTGACCTTTACAGGGCTCGCGTTCCAAACGCAATTATTGTGGTGTTTCAGGAGTGACAGCTTTGACTCACAGAGGTCTGATAGTTTGCAGACACACACATCCTGATAAATGAGCCATGCGATGATACTCACACACCCTCCCTGCCTCCTTTATCCCCAAAACTTTGCTCCCCTCCTGTTCATTAACCCAGCCCCATTATACATAGCTCATTACCACTTTAGAGGAAATTATACATACTGTGTGTGTGTGTGTGTGTGTGTGTGTGTGTGTGTGTGTGTGTGTGTGTGTGTGTGTGTGTGTGTGTGTGTTTGTTATTATTTGCTTGCATGGCAGTCATTGTGGCCCAGTGATTAACGTACAATGCAGAGTGTTAACATGATGACAGTGTGCCAGAGCTGAGGCAGAGGCGATAATTGTAGTGATGCTGGGAGGAGGCGAAGTTGTCTGCAGCTCTGACTCTGACTGTCTCTCTGTCACATTTGTCACTCTGCTTTCCCTCCTGCACTGAATCGCTCTCTGTCATCTGGGACAGAGACAATGTTTTTAATATGTGTGTGTTTGTATTACTGATAATGTTGGGACGAATCCCCACAACGAGCATTTACCTTAGGGTTAAAAATTAAGACTTAGCATTTGGTGAAGGTTATGGTTAAGGTTGAGGAATTTAGAGGTTATGGTTGAGGTTAAGGTAAGCTTCCAGAGAATTTAAGAAAGTGATGAAAGTATGTCCTCAATATAACAAAACCAAAAAGAGTTATATACTTTATAAAAGATAAGAAAGATATATGTGAAGACTAGGCATAGCTGATTTATTTATTTTTTAATACGATGATCGTGGCCTGAATTTGTGTACAATAGCATTTTTTTAGCATTTAGCCTATTTTATAAATACATTGTATACTGTTTTAGAAATGTGAAATTCGTGAAATTCGTAACCTAAAGCCAAATGTGGATATATAAATGCAGATATTTTGCATGCAATGGATTACAATGGATTATGGGAAATTGAGGGCTATAAAAGATAAACCGGTTGTCTCCTTTGAATTAAAAAAAGAATGCCACATTTCTCAGCCACATTCGGAGGAGGGATTGTCCCAATCCCAAGTGCCTATGATGTATTCTGCCATGAAAGGCAGACTTTAAAGACTTTAAATGCATCAAGAAAATAGCCCTAATATACTCCAAAGTAGTGGAAAACAGTGGACATGCTTGCTGCACTGTTTTGGTTTTTCATGTTCACACGTTTACTTTACACAGACCACCGAGGCTACACAGACAGGGAAAGGGAAATTTGAGCTTAACTTGCAGACCATAAGAGGTGTTTGACTTCTTGTCTATAGCTGGTTACTACGTAGGAGGTTGTTTTGTGGAATTTCACAAGAGAACAAGGTCACCAAAAAGAAAGTAATGGAAACAGCTATCCATTATATATTTCAAATGAAAGACAGTATTGGGAAAGAGAGGGAGGAAAAAAAAGAGAAAAAAGAAACAAAAGGGGGAAGGAGATGGAGGTTGGCAACCCAGGTGGGATGGATATTATTTAACAGATGAAGGGATACAGGGGAAACAAATGAATTGAATAAACCTTTGAACAAAAGCCATTGCACACTTATTCATGTAGGAGACGAGAGATGAGAGGGTGAGAATACAGATGAGCACTAAATGGCAGGAGTCTTCAGACAGTGAAACACAGATGGGTGAAGTGAGGACAAAACGTATCCTCAGTAGACCTCAGTGGGTAGACAGGCAGAGACGAGGAACAATGAGGTTAGACGATGGCTTAAGTGCAGCACAGGATAAAAGAGGAGAGGAGGAGTCAACGGAGCGTAATAAACTGGACAGCCTACAAAGACCTCTGCCACCTGAACCAGGGAGATGTGTCTTATACAGGGAAGACAAGGAGTACCATGCAACTGAAAAGACACAAATGGGGGACAAAAACAGAGAAAGGCGGAAAAAGGAGTCAACCTAAAGAGTATGGAAGATTTAAAATGCCTTAATTAAAAACAAATCAAACAAAGAAATAAAGTGAAAAACAATGCACATTGTCAAACGTGTTTCCATTTTATTTCATCTACTGTATTATAATTCATGAAAAACATATTTCAAAATGACAAATATTTAGCTTTTTGTCTTTAACAAGTGAATTGTTGACTTTTCTATGCCATGTTGAAATGTTTTTCATTTAATTATAACATAGTTATACATAATACAATGCATATATAAACGGGGAATGAATATACCAATGTGTATTGTATTTCACTTCAGTTCTTAGTTTAATTTGTTTTCATTTAGGCATTTAAAATCTTCCGTAGAAGAGAACCATATTCTGACTAATAAACAGAAAGTAGGACATTGATTTGGCTTTGATATGTAGTTATATGATTTGCTACGATACTGTACTCAAACCCACATTGGGCTATTTGTAATACTTGTCCACCAGTGTGAAACAAATTCAGGGATGCCCAGGGCTCTGTGGCACTCTGCCAGAGGGTCTGTAAAAAGTTTTCAGATTCATTCATTTAAATTGGGTTAATTATATTAAGCTTTGTAGTTCAACAAATAATATTTAAATTTTTAAATCTAAAATGGTTGATAGATTATGTTGTGATCTAACAAACCTATAAGTCTTAGAATCTGCAAATGTGTTTATTACATGTCTAATATCTTTCTAATATATTTCTCTTGTGTTGTTCTTTCACCTAAGTAAGGCTATAGAAATGTAAAAAATAGGCTATGTGAAATTATTCCAAGGGATATACATGCGTTATCTTATAAGGGGTCCTTGGCTGAAAAAATTGAGAACCCCTGTTCTATGGGATCAAGTAGCAGCTTTCCAAAAAAGTGTTTGTAAGGAAATAAAATTTCTCAATTGACAAGGGTTTAAAAAAGCAGTACTTGCACACGAGCATCCGAACAAATACATTATAGGTGGAACCTGTAAACAGGAAATAGAAAATGTGTTAATTACAAGAGGTAGTGTAGAATAATCTTTGGAGAAGTCTAGCAGTGTATTTCTCTGGTGGACAACCTTTAAATAGCCAAATTGTTGCCCACTGCACTGAACTAGGCTACATGGCAATGTAAAAACTAATTATTCCCTAATTTGAAGAGTTATTGAAATGACATTAGTATTAAAACAACTCCTATTTTATCACAATGTAATTGCACTAAATAAATTGCTCAACCCTTGAAAATAGCACACACACAAAAAACAACTTGTCAGAAAAATCAGAAAACACAGCTAGGGGCAGGAAGGAGAGGGAGAACATAAGAGGGGCACACTGAACAGTCAAATGTGAAATGTCAGCATGGAAATGGAGGACCTACGAGTCCCCTCACCACTCTCGTCCAACATCAGGTCATCTTGGTAGCGGAACTTTTCCGGTCCACACGCAACAAAAACGTCCTCATCACCAAAGAAGTCTTGCAGACACGACACCTGTAGACAAAACAGGCAGATGAGTTCAATTATTATTTTCCCACATCCTTTATTATCGAAGTGGAGCACACTTACTCTTTGTCCCTCTCACGCTCGTTTACTTTTTTACCGTTAGGAGCTGAATGCCTTGTTCAATGGCACCTCAACTATTTTTTGAGGGAAACAGCATTTTACCAGCTGGTCTACAAATTTATAAAAGTCTTTAGTCAAATGTCTATCTTCCTTACTTCTAGGCTGATACCGTGCACACATATACACTGCATACTGAAGAAGACACAATCATGCACATGCTCACAAAATTGACTTTCCCTCCATGTGCCAACGTGAAAAGGCACATGCACTGAACAGCAGGGGAGTCTGTTTGTGCATGATTGTTTTGTTTGCATGCTCATTGGTGAATGTGAATATCTATGTGAATGCTTTACATGTCCCTGAGCTTCAGCACAGTATTGTTTCTGCAGTTAATCAGTCTATCAGCGACTATAATGAGACCTTGCTGACTCACAAATTTACTGATGTGCTGCAGCACGTGCACCGGACGTCCAGAGTAAGCAAGTGGGGGGTCTGTTCCCTGAGCATCTTACGAATGGTAATGAGCGAATAGAAACAGAGAGAGGAACCTAAGAGGGAGAGTGTTTATGAGCTACAGAGAGAGATTAAAAAGTGGTATGACAGAGAGGGAGTCTATATTTGACTCAGGAAAAAAAAACGCCATCTTAGTGAGTCACTGTCATTCTTTGACAGACTCTATACTGTGAAGCTAATGCCGAACCTACAGTGACACGCTGACAGGCATAGATTTAAAAACATTGGGTCACTAAATGCAACACAACAGGAACAGGATCATTAAATAAGAAAGG
Source organism: Perca flavescens (assembly GCF_004354835.1). Taxonomy (NCBI): domain Eukaryota; kingdom Metazoa; phylum Chordata; class Actinopteri; order Perciformes; family Percidae; genus Perca; species Perca flavescens. Next base: position 17,956,991 of record NC_041343.1, read on the forward strand.
GTTTTTGGTAAAATAGTTGGCAAGCAGAATTTTAATAATTTTGTGTAACACATTCTTCATAAATCTTCAATGTAATCTTTAAACATCTTGATTCTGTCCACACAAGACAGCTGTTATTCGGCTTTTTAATCTCTAAACTCACCCTTACTCTACACAAAGACATCTCAGCAATAGGGTGTTTGTTATGACAAATAGGCCAAGAAACAGCAGCTCTTCATTGTTTTCTATTTGATTTAGTCGACAGCTTATTACATATCTGATCTAAACTCTGCATGATTTACTCAAACAACTTTAATTACACCCCACAGGCAACCATCACATTGCAATCCCAAGCTATCAATATTCCAAATTATATTTTGTGCACAGTCAGATAGGGATTTATGGGAAGACAATAGTTTATTTATCCACTATGACAAATCTCACTGCAAAACCTATTAAGAGCTATGACAATTTAGGCTGCCTGCATGTCTAGCACTGCCTGGAGTTAACGCATAAACACAAAGCTACCTTTATTGCATTTTCATGGCAATTAACATCCTAGAATCCATTTAGATTCCTATTAGCCACAGATCAACAGCCCAAAAGAAAGTCACAGCTAATCTAACATTATCAACGAAATACCTAATAAACAAAGAAGAGGCCATTCTGTGTGTGGGTGTATGTGTAGATGGGAGTCATCCTGCTTTACCCCCCACAGACTCCAAATGGGCTGTTGGGGAGACAAAAAACAAGTATAATCTCAGACTCAGACTCTCTGTGGAGTATGGATAATTTTCATTTAACTTTTCAAATCAAGGCTCGCTGTATGTATGTGTGTGCGTGTCTGTGTGACGCACACAACATGTATGGTCACATTTGATGTCATTGTGTCTGTTTTATTGTGGGATATTATTTATATGAGAGAAAAACGTTTGATAAGAGCCATAATGGTTAATCCACAGGCGTAACTATTGGTAAGCAGGGTACGCGGTTGCTTAGCCTTGATATTGATTGACAGCTGGGGCCCCCTATCACACGCCCTTTCACATTGTCAACAACCAATGGGTGCACTCCCTCCAGCTCCAAACAGGAAGCAACCCCCGTGTGGTTTACAATTGCTATGGCGCCACGCTAAGCTAAGTGCTAAAGAGGGAGAGGTGCCAATTTTCATCCCTTCTGAGAGTGTCATCCAACGGGAGTGTTACTGGTGGATAAACGAGGACCTCCGGGTTCCGCCGCCATTCATTTGCATGTACGGCAGAACAGAAAATCTGCAAACTTTCCCTTAAGTTACCAGCTAATGCTAGCTGTAGCTAGCTAGCTAGGTTATATTTTTTCAGAACTAATCTAGTTGTAGTCTTGCAATGTGTGACAGTCTTTAAAGTTACATTTTAGATGGCTGTCTTTAGATGTGAGATGGTGTCAGATTTTAGTATTTTCAAGTCTGTTTAAAGTCTTTTAGTGTATGGTAGGCATTAGGTGTTTGTGCTCTCGTGCCACAGAGAGATGCTGCTAGTCAGAACACTCTCTATGGAGCTCAATGGGACAGAGTCGTCTCTCTGGACTTGCCATACTGTCAATTGAGAATGCCTGTGTGCGCCATCTGGATCTTAAGGATTTAATCAACAACTTTGCACAGAGGAAAGCCTCGAAAATGCCACTATAATGCAAGTGAGCATCTTTAATGTATTTGGACCTAGGCCTATGTGTGTGTAGTCATAGCAGTGAGTAACAATGTGTTATGGTGCGCCGTCACCAGTGTTTTTTGTTGTTGTGGTGCACGTAGGCTACTCCTGATTTTGTCAGTCATCTCATCTCTTATATGCGGTGTCTCTATGATTCTATCCTGTCCTATTCATGGTAGCCTACTCGTGGACATTGCATCATCACGTGCTGTAGTAGGGGGGCCCGCCGTGATAATCCTGCATAAGGGCCCGGTGTTGGCTCGTTACGCCACTGGGTTAAGCATTTATTTCTGGTAAGAGTACAAGGCTCTTTATAATACAGCATTACGGTGCTGCCGGCAGGGGGCAGTGTGGCGCTGTGCTTCATTGAACACAAGCACTCGTCTCCTGTCTGATATTTGCTCCTATTTTACATGTTTGTGAAGCTTTAAAACATGTATACTTAATACAGATCTTGTTAAGCAATTACATTTGTAATGTTAGCTCGGTTTGGTGGAGGGAAGATAGATATGTGTACAAGTAGAGAAAAAGTTGTCGCAGCTGTCTCAAGATGGCGCCCGCAGTGAACTTTCCGTTGAGATCAAAAGAGTGAAGTAAGAATGAAATATTTCTTAGTTTTTGGCTCCAGCGCATTTTAGGTTGGTTTTAAATGCATATTTGTGATGATATAGCACAATTAATATGTTGTTTTTGTCTGATGTATATTTTTGACAAGCTAAAACTTTACCAGTCTTCAGCTCAAGCAATTGTACAGTACTGACAGCTGTGTGTGGCAATGTAAAAGGTGTGTTTTCTTTATTTCACATTTTAAGAGGTGAGGTTAAAGTGAACAGCCTAAAGATGCTATGTTTATTGAATGGTACTTTATTTTAAGTGGTTATTAACCAACTGAAATGCTAGCTCAGTTATAGGACTGAATGAGGATAAATGTAGTAGGACATATTGAAATTATGTCTATAGGATCTATAATCGAAATGTAAATGTAATTTGTGTTTCATTTTAAAGCTGAGGAGAAGGCTAACTAGCTAAGGTATTTTGCTTTGTTTGTTTTGGATTTTGTGTTGATGTTAAATGTATAAAAGCAAAAGAGAAACAAAAATAGAGATATTTTTGCATATTAGCAAGTAAAGGATTCTGCTGAGCGAAGCTGCATTGAACGCAAGTACTCGTCTCCTGTCTGATATTTTCTCCGGTTTTACAGGCATTCTTATCTACTTACGGGTTCTCAATCTGAGACCTGTAACATCTGCACATTCATCTGCACATCACATAAAACCCGATTCTGCACAGGCACATACAGGTACTTATTTATTTTGTGTGTGTGTGTGTGTGTGTGTGTGTGTGTGTGTGTGTAAGGGATATTATACCAGTTTCATAACAGAGTGCATATTGCTTTGTTCCCTGATATCCCCTGACAGTGTGTTGGTGATTATTTCAGGGGTGAGCGGCTCCACTTCCTAACAAGCTAACTGTGATAAAGATGCTGGTGCTGGTAACGTTTCTCCAGTGTGTCAGCGCTGATGGACAGCCTCGGCCGCTTCTACCTCTAATAATGCTGGGTTTTTTGTTTTTTTTTACTGCAAGTTCACATTATTTTCATCTTTATATAAATGTTATATTGCTTGCTGTTGCATAGTATCTGCTGTGTCCACTGAGCACAGGGCATTTTCACTTAAGCTCTTACACAGAACATGTGTTTCAAACATGTCTGACTGCTGCTACTGAAGTCAACCAAGCAACAGAAACCAAGAGGAGGTTGCCGGAATGAGGCCCTTTGAAGCTGCTCATCCCGAGATAGAAACTGTAGCACTACCAATGTTGGGTAAACAGGGAGGAAAGAACACATGCAGAATGTTATCAAAGAGATGGACAGAAAGAGGAAAGTGTGGGGAAATAGGGACGGTCTTCATGTAGGGCAGCCTTTAAGGGCACCTTTAAGCTGTAAACTAATATGGAGCAACACACAAACACATACTGTATACTGAGAGGGGTGTGAAAAAGTATGGTTGCCATAGTGATAATGCCCTCTAGGCATTAGTGCATGGCTGGTGTGTGCCACTGACTGCGCGATGTGCACACTGCGATAGAGAGCTCTATCATTCATATTTTATCTACTATGGGCACGATACTCTACAGAACTGTGTCATTCACACAAATCCACATACAAGTGGCACATGGCCTGGTTAATATTAAAATACTTGTGCAATGTCTACTGTTTAAAAAACATGATATTGAGACAAAGAAGAAGAAGAAGAATAGCTCTCCTTAAATGCAGACCAGTGAATGATGGAGAGGAGAGGGAACTGGTAAAGGTGAAAAAAGATGAAAAAAGAAATAAAACACAAACAGTCAAAGATGAAACCACTAGCCAAATCCCCTGAGTTAGAGAGGAAACAAACAGACAGAGGAAACAAGCAACCGAGGAAGAGATCTATTCCTGACTGCTGCTCAGAGCCCTTCTCTGAGCCCAATGACAAAACAAGCCGCTTTGATGTCTCTGGTGCTGCGTTCTCACAGAGAACCAGCGCGGTTACACAACATCCACCGCTGCTAAAACAAGAACAGGAAGAAACAAACAGAGTTAAAGAGGGACTTGATGAGAAAAGAGCAGAGGAGTGTGGAAATTGGCAAGTTCATAACCCTGCCTCACCTCTGTCACACATCTTTATTAAAGTATGAAAATGGCTCAAATACTGGGTTGTCGAAATGGATCAAAGCACTTCCCTGCATTAAAAAGGATCTATAATCGATTTATTCAAGCATTATTAGAGCAAAACAGAATCAAGACTGCAGGAGAAAGGCAGAGGTTTGACAGGTTTACGGATTGTGTGTCACATCTCACATGCCCGACAAACAATCCTCTTCCATTATTCTCCACTGCCACCATGACTGACTATCTATTGTATCATGTTGCTGTCCATAACAAAAGGGCAAAAGGACATTTGTTATATATTTATCTAGTTACAGTAAAACAAGAATAACAGAGAGGCTAGTACAAAAAGATATTACTTAATCAACAAAGAGGTCTGACCTATAGATGTGGCCATCATCTGCTCCTGAAAATGTCTTATACAACGAATGATTGTTCACTATGAATATTTCTCAGTAAACCATTTATGTTCTCACTACGCCACCTAGTGTACAATAACCAAATACCTACTAGAGTGTCTGTTTCTCTCTTTCCCTTGTTTGTTCATCTTATCTTTCTACGTTTCTTTGAGATTAAATACAAACCACATTTAAGAAACCAACTGGTTTAGAGCAGATATGAAACTGCCAGTCATATTCTTTGCACATCATTAAAGGCGGAGCTCAAACTGAGGCAGACAATCACTGCCGCCACATGGTGGCACTGTTTAATAACTACATGGTGTGGAGAGATTACTGTAACAGGCAACACAACAAATACTCAATTGCAGTCCCAGCAGAAAAGCATGGTGATAGACAAGTTATAATGGTGTAGAGACACACTTACCACCTGGATTTTAAGTCAAGGATCAAACAAAATGAGAAGGATATAGAGATATATAGAGATAAGTAATGATAAAGAGATACAGTAACTTCTGCTCCATACACAACATAAAAGATCAAGTATCAACATGTGAATCACACAGGAACTTAAAACCACATGTGGTTTTATTAGAGTAAGGCAACCACAGCAGCAGACAGATTAAAGCATTTTAAATCTGGGTCTCTGCAGAGCAATATGTTTAGTCTTTATCTGTCAATCTGAGCGGCTCTTTGTTTGGTGTATGTCATGAGGGATGACTGTGGAGCTGCGGTGCAGTTTTAGGTGTGGGGGGGGTAATATGTGGAAGGAGACCAACAGCTGTAACAGTTAAATAAAATAGATATACTGTGAACTTTATCTCAACTCACTATGAGAACACACAAACATGGCCATATGTCCATACACAATCTTATCTGATATTTTGTAAGGACATGCACAAATGACTATAGAGCTAAGTACACACCAGCACTACCTTCTGAGCACCCCAGTGGTGCAGAATCTTAGATTTTGTGTTCAAACAGTCCGTCTGGTTCTTGCCAGCAGCTCCTGTGAATCAGCTGCTGTGAACAAATGATCAGTGATAACGCTGATCACTCTGCTCATGTAGATCGGCTATTTCTGTCTCCCTGTCAGATTTCAGGTGTACTTGAGGGCTTGTGAGCTCCTCGCTTTTTAGTTGGAGTTTCTGACAGCCATTAGGAGAAGGTACATGTGTACCTTAAGAAAATAAACAAAAGTAAGTTAGTTATAGTTAGTGCCGAAACAATTAATCAATTAAAAAAAATTAATCGGCAACAATTTTCAGAATCGTTCCAGTTTCTCAAATTTTCTCAGATTTGCTGCTTTTCTCGGTGTTCGATTAAGTATCTTTGGGTTTGGACTGTTAGTTGGACAAAACAAGACAAGTGAAGACACTGGAACTGGGAATTTGTGATGGACATTTTTCAATATTTTCTGACATTTTATAGACTAATCAATTAAAAATACAAAAATATGTATCGTTAATGAAAAATATAATTAATTGCAACCCTGGTCACAATACAGTGAAAAAGATGTGAAAGGAAAAGTAGTGATTTAATTTAATTGTAAGAAGAAGTGTGTGTGTGTGTGTGTGTGTGTGTGTGTGTGTGTGTGTGTGTGTGTGTGTGTGTGTGTGTGTGTGTGTGTGTGTGTGTGTGTGTGTGTGTGTGTGTGTGTGTGAGCTTGGTCTTTCTCTAATAAGAAACAGAGGTATCTCTCTAAGACTAAAACAAACAGACGACTGCAGAGCCAGAAGAAGTAGAAAAAAAAAAGAGAAAAAGAGATTGAAGACTCAACCACTAATCTCCTGCGCCACAATAGACTCACAGTGGTTACACAGAGGACATGGTAAGGTCAACATTATCCTGCCCACAGAAAGACCACATTTTGGAGGGACGAGCTGTCGCTGCACTCTGCCAGGGGAGATAAACTGCGTGGAGCTGTCCGTGGTGCTGAATCAACTGCAGCTGGCCGGCAGGGCACGTTGTGCTGCTCTGAAACTCTAACCACAGAGAGACCGAAGAGACAGACAGATGGATACCCAAAGACTCATAGAGTAACAGATGGGTATATTAATACAAGATAAAGGGAGACAGAAACAGAAAGGGCAAAGCATTTGTTGCAAGTATGCAGAGCCTTTGAGGTGAAGGACTAAAAAGGTGCAAAGGAATGACAAAGCTTTAATATTTACACAGCAGCGTGTTGGGGCTGCGACAGACATCATCAGTGTTTCAGAATTGCGGGCAGTATGTAGCCTAAGGGTGCGAGCATAATCAATATAACTAAATGGATTTAACATTAATTTGCAAAGAACATTGAGTATTTTATATTGTGGCAAAATCTTTTCTTCTCTGTCCTGAAATGACAATAATCTTATTGAAATTAGCAGTGATCGCTTTAATTGCTTTAAAAAAGGTCAATATATTTACATTTACTAGTCATTAAAATACTGTATGTTCACTGTATGAGTATATTGTCTTGTATTGTGTTATTGTGATGATTACTTAAGTAAATGAATGGCACATGCCCATTTTTGACGAATACATTGACTAACATCCATAGAGCCTATAGACCAATCTGACTCCAGTACAGCACTTAAAATATGCTGACATTGGAGGTTATGTAGGGTTAGCACAAACAAATCCTTTGTCATTGTCAGGAAAAGCCCTACTAGGAACAAGTGTCGAGAATTAGCTTTGGCTACAAACACTATGGTACATACATCAGATGACTGTTGAAGTTTATCTATGTTTTTTGTATCTGTCCCTATTTAAATAAACCTTAAAGAAGAAAGAAGGAATATATAGCATTTTGAAATATCTGCAGAAAGATTCTCGTTCTCACTCTCAAAATGAAACTGATAAAATGCATTTTCTTACTCTCTAGGGGAATTTAAATAATCACCTCAGGCCAGAAGGGAGACACACAGACACAGGCAGACAAAGAGCCACACCAACTGACAATAGGAAAGGTAGACAGAAATCGATCTGAAAGAGGCATGAGGGAAGGATAAAACCATCTGCACCCCTGAGGGAGAATTCACAAACCGCATAACCTCGTGCTGCCTCTATCAGCATGCCACGTAGAGACGACTGACAGGGGATAGGGAATGACAGGAAGGGTCGGGAAATGAGGAAAGTCAGGAAGAAACACAAATAGAGGAAAAGAGGGCAGCAATGACATGAGGCCAATTAGCTGTGCAGTGGGGCTGAGCTGGCGCTGGTGTTACTGCGTTGGCCTAAAACCAGCACAGCAGACTGGCTACTCTGTTGCATAACAACTTATGTAACAGCTTCTGCTCTCCACAGGGGGAGTGCAAACTTTCTTTTGGAGCTGTATCTGTGTTGATGTGTGCATTTTCCTGTCCTTCATGTGTCTAAAGGGAGCCAATCATGAAACTAATAAAAAAACAAGTAATAATGAATTATGCAGCGCTGTTCCCAGAAGGACATATATCAGACACAACATAGCACCAGCCTCAACTTCCCTCTTCCAAGCCTTTTCTTTCCAGTGTTCCAGTTTTTTAGGGTCTCTTCAGTTTTACCCCATCTCTCGTCTTCATGCTGTCTTGCTTTTATCCATCTCTCTCTCTCTCTCTCTCTCTCTCTCTCTCTCTCTCTCTCTCTCTCTCTCTCCTAACCTCATTCCTTCATTGCTTACTTTCATCTCCCCTGTTATTGATGTGTGTGTGTGTGTGTGTGTGCGCATACAAATATATTATAAGTGTGCTGAATTAAGGAGCTGAATGTGTAAGTACACAGGTTACAAGAATATTGATTATTTACAGAAGAAGACATACATAATATGAGTGAGTGAGTGAGTGAGCAAGTGAGTGAGTGAGTGAGTGAGTGAGTTGGTTTCTTAGTTTAGTTACCTCTGACAGTTGAGATATGTTGGTCCCGCTCTTTAAGCAACTAAAAGCATGAATCTGGGACAAAATATTTCAAATGCAGATTTGGTTGAGAGAGATTAGAGACTGAGTGAGTGTGTGTGTGTGTGTGTGTGTGTGTGTGTGTGTGTGTGTGTGTGTGTGTGTGTGTGTGTGTGTGTGTGTGTGTGTGTGTGTGTGTGTGTGTGTGTGTGTGTGTGTGATGAAGTTGTGTGACTCGGTTCTCAACAGTCTGCCAGTGCTGGAAACATCTGCCATCGATCCTAATTTGGCAGCAGGTCCTCTGACTACAGACAGCCCTCCAATCTGCCACAGTCACTCTCTGCTGATAAACAGAGACTCACACGCTAATTGACTTAATGAAAAAGAGACAGACAGAAAGAAAAACAATCTGAAACAACACTCCCTAAATAACCTGTTTACAGACAAAAACAGCAATTTAAGTATTTCTGCTGAAATGCTCTACAAACATTATCAATGTAATTTACTGCAAATACACTGTATGGCATATACACTGTATACTAGGTGCATGACACACACTCATACACTCCTCCCCCCCTCCCAGCTGTGACTCAGCAGATCAGCAGGAGCAGATGGACTTTGCTTCCCACAATCCTCCTCTGCAGAACAAAAAGTGACATCATCATTACAATAAATCAAATAAACATTAAAAAAACAGCTGAATGATTTGTATATGAGCTGAACATAATCACTGCACTTCATAATACGCAGTGTTTTCAGTGATGTTGCCAGAGCACCCTCTCTACAGTCCCTGCAGAGCTGGATACAGGCCAATGACGACAAAGGAGACAGGGAGGGAACACAACTAGGAAAAAGTAAGAGACAAATTGAGAAAATGAAAAGGAGATGAAAAATGAAGATGGGATAGTGTGGCGGAGGACACAAAGACAGAGAGAGGGAGAGGGGAGGAGAGAGGGAGAGACAGAGAGTAGATGAGAGAGAGCGATGCCATATGTTGCAGCTCTAGGATTTGGGGGTGCATGCCGAGTGTGCTAATTAAATGAGGACTAAATAGCTGTAGTAACAACGGCATGTTGACAGCAAGAGACAGACCGACCAAAAGTAAAGGAAGGTGAGACAAAGAAGATCAGAGGAAGTTTGAAGGCTGATGGATGTGAGGAGAGCAAATTTGTTGATAGGAAAGAAAACAAAACATTACATAAGAGGAGAAATAATAATGCAGATGGAGAGAGTAGCAGAAACAGTTAAGGGTGGAGAGAAAATGAAATGGGAGACAGAGAGAAGAAGGAGGCTGTATAGAAAACAGAAGATAAAAGGATATGAAAAGCTCTTCAGCCTTGCCAACGAGAAGAACAGGCCAGCAATGCGGTTTCAGACGTGAGAGCTGCACTGCAGATAGTGAACAAGTGGTTCCCCCACACTCTCCTCCCACATATAAACACTATATAACATGTGCTATTTAAGTAGTTTGAAAACATGTAACATGGGTGTCTAATATTGGGTGAACAAAAAATAATGCTTGACAGAAAAGGACATAAAGGCTAAAGTAACTTGTTTACTATTAAGAATGTTGCTACAAGGACTGATCATAGAAAGTTGAATGGCAAGTAACATCATATGCAGTGGTAGTAAGCACTTCGGTGCATGACAACAAGCAGCTCTAACAAGGTCAATTCATCTCCACAGTTGTCAGGTGCATCAGTCTGGAAAAAAAGGTAATTTATTTGATGTCGAGAATACTTAATACACAGACAACATGCACAAAATAAAGGAATGCATGCCTTCAGCTACATTAGCTACTCTGTGAGGCTGTACTTAAGCCTTAGAGCAAAATGATAGCATCAGCATGCTTACAATGTAAATGCTCACATGCTGATGTTAAGAAGGTATTATGTTTAACATCTTAGTTTACTGTGTAAGGATGCATGCATTTTGCTAATTAGCAATTCCTGATGGGATTTTGGTCATAAACCAAAGAAAATAAAGTCCATTCAATAAAAGCCAAAGAAGTTAGTGTGCTGGTGGCACTAGAGGAAAAGTCAGATGATCACAAAAGTCACAAAAGGCTTCATCCGGGGGATTATAAATGTCTGTGCAGAATCTCATGCCAATCTATTAAAGCTTTTGAGATATTTTAGTCTGGACCTAAGTGCTAGCATGGCTAAAAGCTAGAACAGCAGTCACAGCACGATATGATTCATACAGTATCTCACAGTATCTGTCCCACCTTTGTAGCATTGGTTGCAATAGTGATTTAGTTACCTTAAAGTTAATTACAAAAACAGCAATGTCTCTTTCCAAAGACAAAGTCCTGGGTACTCTGGATAAACTGTGTATTATTCAGAGTATCCAGACACAGTTCCAATGACAACTGCTCACAATGTTTGATAAGATAACCCTGATGATGGGTTTAGAGTCTATTGATTTGCTTTATGGAAATTGTAAGATCCAGAGTGTTTAGAGCTTGGAACCATACTAGGGACATAAAAGGTCTCCTGCTTGAATCTTTTGAGTCCCCTAACTTTATGGAAGTGCACTACTAAATAGCTAGAGTAGCTCTTTAAATGGGATTGCTAAAACAAAAACTGGGCAAATAAAAACAAAACTATGTGCATATATACCACTATAGAAAAAGGGGGATACAATGTTTGACATTCGGATTAATTATAAGTGTTTTGTGTAAGCCCTCAGTGTGGGAATGGTACTTCTTGCCCATGCTAAACCCACTAAGATACACTAAAGGAACTCATTAATGAGATACTCAAAAACAAAATGCAACCAACCTTAGAGATGACTAAGTGGCATCCCTTCATGCACTGGTTGATAATCGCCTACAGTTAATGGCTAGTGATGCATGAGCAGAAATCTACATGAGTCCATTAAAAAGAGTGTGTGTCACTATCCGTGCCTAAGTGTGCGTGAGCCTTGCAAGGCTCAAAGCTGGCAGCTGGGGTCCGACATAGTGTCTGTCTGTATGTGTGCGTGTCTGTGTCCATGTGTGTAAACAGAGCTTACATGTAATAATAGACCAGCCATGTCCGTGTTCTAAGCCACTTATGGGCCGTCTATCTTCTTGATCAGACCAATCAAGCTACACCATCACACTGTGCTACTTTATGACATCACAGCTGGTCAGGCAGTTCTTAAGCAACTGGTTAAAATCATCATAGAAGTTGGCCAATGTGAAGAGCTTGCCGGGAAATATGAGGTTGTGGTAAACCCAAAAGAGAGGGGACAGAGCTAAAAATATCACCTATCAGATACAGTGAGACCTGAGACAGGGGCAGAATCAATATAGCAGTGGTGGTGGAACTTGATATATTCTTTTCACTCAGTCGCTCGTATTACAGACAGAAACACGATATCCAAAATGATCACAGTAGAGGAAGGTCCCAGTGGACAAAGCAGGCAGAATATATGGCACGTATAACAGAGACTTGTTCACAGTCATATGTTGTCTCTTCTCTATCTCCATCTCATTATCATTATCAGTTCTTCCAGAATACTGCAAAATAGGAAATGCAGTAACAGTGATAACAAACATTAAAACCTCTTTTATAGCAAACATGCAGGCATATACACTGGCCTACATCATGTGTCAAAAGGTGGCATTGAATACTTGATTGAAGACTTGGAGTCTAAATTCCTTAGCTCAACTTCAAATAACAAAAACATTATCCATTATTCATGCTGCGGAATTTTTCAAATGAATTGTACTTCTAAAAAAAAAAAGGTTTGAAAAAAGAATGAAATAAATTAATAGTACGTAAAAAGAATCCATGTATAGCAGGCTGCTGCAATTCATGAGAATGATTGGAGACAAAGAGTTAGAGAAGAAGAATAGGGCTTTGGGGATGTACATTACCATCCTGGCCCACTGTCTCTGGCCTCATTACAGGGGTTAATGAAGGCAAGGAGCCTGAGCTCCGGTGCTCAGATGCTCTCTCTCTCTCTCTCTCTCTCTCTCTCTCTCTCTCTAGGCTCTGTGCCTCTGCTGGGACTCAACATAACTGGAGAGTCAGGCCCAGAAACCTACTTCTGCCATAGGCTCATTGACTGACACAGCTCAGGTGACAGCAGCAGCTCACACACAAAAAACACATACACACACATGAATGCACCTATGCACACGCAGTCACACACGTACTCTACTTAACCCTTAAAGTAACCTTATCCCGGTGCACAAGCATCAGGTAATTACCTTTAGCGCACTCCTGACTTTCAATATTGTATATTGTATGTATATATATATATATATATATATATATATATATATATATATATATATATATATATATATATATATATATGTGTGTGTGTGTGTTAATGACATATAAGTTTCATGAACATGCCATTTGTTCACTAGTCATCACATCCCTCTTGCCTTCACTCGTACATATAGTATTGTTACGATTTTCTTCATTCAGATGTATATCTAGACATAGTACATACATAGTTTATGTAATTGAGGTGGTATTGAGGTTTATTTTTTGTTATAAACCTGATTCTCTCTCTCTCTCTCTCTCTCTCTCTCTCTCTCTCTCTCTCTCTCTCTCTCTCCCTGTAATGCTCAAATTAACATGGATTAACCACATTGTATAGAGGGTTTAAATTTGCAACAAGCTTATCTAGTGTTTTCTGAGACATTTATCCTATTCAGAAACAGTAGGCTGTCCAGGTCTTGTCCAGGATTTCCTCAGGTCGACTAACTACTTTCAAATCTGTTTCTTCATAATTAATTCCCATCTTTTATCAGAGTCCCTCATTCTCTACTTTTCAGTTATTTTAATAACATAATTGCAAACTCTCCCACACGCATTAACCCACACGCATACAGTACACACAAAAATGAGAGTTGGTTCTGCACTCAGCCCAGCCCAACGCATTTGGCAGTGAGCATGTTACCATGCCTACAGGCCCAATCAATACCTTGTCTAAAAATAGCATTACCATAATAGTCTTACTTTCAATAGCAGAGGGTTGAACTGGGTGAGAGCAGCATGCATTGTGTAATCTCCAAGATAATCATAACCAATGGCGACCACAGAGTAAGCAGGCATTGTGCAAAAGCGTGAGTTTAATCCCCAACAGGAGATTTCTCAAGGAAAACCTGATCCTGGGATTTTATTGGCTGGTGCTGGGATCTAACAGCAGGTCAGGTCAGGAAATCTGGAATGACATCCTATTGGGTTAACAGTGGATCATTAAATAGACTGCATGGCTTCAGAGACAGGACAAGTTGCCAGTGCCAACACATGAAGATAAATGTTTAGAAGTAGGATAAATGTTAACACAGAGTACTAAAATGGCAATTAAGAATGAAAAGCCCAGAGGGCAAAGACCATATTCATGAAGATGAGTCACAAATTGGCCATTTAGGAGATGATTACCACTGTGCGACACAAAATGGCAGGACGCCCTCGACATCAAAGACAATCTGTTTCAAAATAATGGTGTTGTTCTGATGCTGCTGCCAGGGGGAAAGTGGTTCTGTGTTGTGCTACATTAAATAACTTGGAGCTACAACATGACCTAGAGAGAGGCAGAGAGAGTGGAGCAGACAGACAGACAGAAACAATGATGATGGAGGATGGCATGAAAGATGGAGAGGTTAAATGAAGGCAAACAGGAAGAGACGAGAGAGCTAAAACATGTCACAAATATAACTTGAAACCCTGACATGCTGGCAGAGACGCTGTCTTTCTCTCTGTGCCTTCCCCTCACAAACATGATCATGTGCCAGCGCAGAGAAAGTTTTTCTGACCTCATTAAACTGCAGCGCAGGCCAAGTTCAGTGCCATTTCCACATTCATTTTAGTGCTGTAGTAGAGAATACGTGCATGGGTCTATGCATACGTACGTGCGTGTACGGTACTGTTCTGAAGCTTGTTCTTTTTATAGCGTCTCACTCCACAGCTGAGAGAGGGAGCTGAAAAGGTGGGTGGACTATCAAGGGGGCTGGGACTCTGATTTATCTCTGTGTTCGGAGGCAATTCCCTGGCATACATTGCTGCAGCGTGGGTGAGATCCCAGACTCCATTCATAGATTTCTTTCATCTTTACCTTCTCTCGACCCCTTCTGGTCTCTGTGTCACTCTTTCTCATCACAGCTCTGGCTGTGAACGGGGACACAAACGTTCTTTATCATAGAAAGTTCATGAAAGAAAAATTAGAGTGTTGTTATAAAATATTTAACCATTGTGATCCTCCTTATCAGCCTGTTGATCTTTATTTCCCCTCATCAACCAACACCAATGCAAAACTGCCACTTTTATGAAAGAAGGATGGCTGTAAATCACTTTGATTTTTAGTCTCTCTATTGCACATAAAACAACATCCAAAACAGCAATACATGAACGCTCTCTTATCTCAGTGTTTGTCTGGTCTATTTCTCTAAATGGAACCACTCATCATGTGACATTTGCAACAAAACATCAGCTCCCACTGGATCACATGAGACAGCATTCTGACAGGAAGCTTTAGAATCATTTAGAAACATTGCTACCTTGGCTACCTAGCCAAAGATATGCCTGATGTCCTCTAATACCACGAAAAGGCGTAGAGTTGCCCACCACAACACTAGCAACACTGCCTATCTTCTACAACCATAAAAAAAACATCAAATTTTGTGCTTTTTCTGTTTTTCTGACACATTCAGTCCACTCATTGCAATGATGATGATTTTTTTTTACAAAAGATTTCTCACCAGTTTGCCCTCCAGTGTGAAGATCTTCTTCACCACTCCAGAATCAAGCTTGATGGCATCAGTGATGTCGGTCAGGACTTGTTCGTAGGAATGGGCTGTTTTCTTGTTCAGCAGGATCCTCACAGCTTTGCGGGGCTTCACTCCGCTCCTCACCACTGTCACAAGCTTTGGACGTATGAAGTCCTTGATTTCGCGGCTCTCGGGGGCCCCGGCATTGGCGCTGCCCAGGGAGGGGGGCCCGCGGGAGGATGCAGCCGAGGCCTTGACATTCACCGACCAGTTGGGGTTCACGTTTTTCGTGTAATCCAACTTTTTGTAAGCTTCGATGGAGCTGCACACATAGCTGTCACCTGTTGGGGTTAGGGATGAGGAGGAGAAAGCAATTACAGATTACTTACAGAAACACTGGAGGAAATGAGATGTGCTTCAGAAATAACAAAATAGATGAGAATCTCTGTGCAGCATCTCTTAACCAAGCAACAACACTGATATTCTAGCAGCAGGCAGCATAATGCATTAATAATTAGATTAAAATGTAGTATAGTGATATGGGATATTGTGCAGCATGCTTTCCTTCATACTTCTTATAGGCTATAGGCCTATATAGGGCCTATATATGTATATATCACATGTCAACCAAAGATGATGTCTGATGATGAACAACTTGTAGCTCTTCCCATGTCACTTCTTAGAGAGTAAAACAGATCGAGGAAAATAGAGCTAATCTGAGCCGAAACATATGTCTGTATCACCATATGGTCATTAAATGAGTAATATAATCTTCATAATAATAATCTACAATGTGCTTAGCCAGTTTTATAGCAGTGCCTATAAAAAAAGATCTTGTTGAGTCTGATTTTAAACCTGCAAATTACTGCTCACTTCACATTTTCCATAGTCTCAGGTTTGTTACTTTACTCTATTCAACAGGGAAGTTAACAAGGGAAGATCACATAACATGGCAGCTGACAGATCAGGCAGTGTTTGTTCTTTAAGAGAGAGGAAGAGAGGTAGGCCTACAGACAGACGTGTCCCACTAGATTTTAGATCCCCTAACATTAGAGTTGCTGATCAGGCCATGAGTCCCCCGGGTGTGCTGTAATGTAGGCTACCCACCTTCTACCAGCTGCTCAATACTTGTGATCTTCTTGCAGCCATCCATGGTGTAGATGGTCCGGACGCCCTGCGGCAGGTTGACATTGTCGGACAGGGAGCGGGTCAGGTCCGCCAGCAGTGCGTCAAAGGTCCGGAACCTGTCTGTGGAGATGGCGTATACTATCCCGTTGAAGTACCGGTCTCCGTTGCGGTAGAAGCGGACCTTCTTGGCTCTCTTCTCCGTGGTCAGAGTCTTCAAGGTCCTGGTCCGGTACAGGCTGCAGTAGGCGCTGTGTGTAGGACTCGCCACCCCGTTCATCTTCGCACTGGACCGGCTGTGTCTCTGACTTTTGTCCCGCTCGTCGAAATGCTCCATCTCCATCTCTCTGCCGAGGCTCACAAGTACGGCCGTACTGTCTGAGAGGACAAACAAGGAGGAGGATCAGGCTGCGGTGAAAAGTTTTCTCAATATAATAAGTAAACAAAAAACAAGCGGTGCCGAGAAGGAAGAAACCAGCCGAGGAGATCGAGGTTTGGCAAAGTAGCCAGCCGGTGTCCGTCGCTGGTGCTCTGTCTGAAAATAACTCCCTAATGACAGATTAAGTGCTCTTAAGCCGAGCAGTGGACAGCCTGCCTCATGACGAACCACGCTGTCTGTCAGAGTGCGCCTGAGTTGCTCTGAGGCGCAGATAGATGGAGAGAGAGCGGCAGTCACGAATCAATAATAGCCTTATTATTTCATAAATATTCAGAACCCCCACACTCAACCGGAACAACAGTATAAAGGGAGCTGTCCAACATAAAACTGCGAAGCAAAAAATTATCACTTAAACAATGATTAAAATATGAACTATTTATATAGCCTATATTTACTTTCTAGTCCATACTGTAGATCAAGAGGCGTGACTCGTTAGGAGAACTGTGTAAGACGTGTTATGATATTAAATAGCCTTTACCAATCACTTTTACATCATCTGTAATGAGCGCATTGACAAGCTTACCTACGTGAGCAATTAACGCTTCTGTGACGGTCACCTCCAGTGTGACTGATGCTTTATTTCCCAGTGGATATGAAAAAAAAAGAGTTTGAGTGAGCTGGTCGCTGACACTGGATGGTGGTAATTGTGATCCTATCCTGGCTGCAGTGAGCTCCCCTGTGAGTCCCTTTGTTGTCCGGTTGACGTGCCCCACCACCAAACAGTGTGTGTGTGCGTGTGTGTGCGTGTGCGTGCGTGTGTGTGTGTTTATGTGTATGGTGAGCGAGAAGCAGAGGCTGGACTGGAAATGAAGCAGGTAGCAGCTGCTTCCCCTTCCATTCTATGTTCACCCACCTCCTCTCTCTCCTCCTCCACGTCACTCTGTCGTGATTTCCATTCAGCGCCCCCACCCCTCATTAGGATGCAAACCCACGCTTCCCACACGTGCTGGGGATGCTGCTTGTCCTGCAACCACCCCCCAGCCCCGAAGACATGCGTCTGCTGAGGGGGTCGATCTCCCCTCTTTTATGGCAATTTAAGAGCCTTTACCTTAAAGCTTCAATACTTCGACGCTCGATTAAGATGAGCAAAAATCAAGAGAAAATACTTTTTTCTTTAATTTTTTGAACCTATGTGACAAAAAAAAAATATTTCTGGAGAACTCCATGATCATTGTTAGCCAAGTCATCATTCAATTAATCTATGTATTACCTTTAATTTAATTTCACATATTCGCTATAGCCTAGGCCTATGTAAATGTTGCAAATGTGAATTACTTTTCATCAAAACACAAAGTATAATCCATATTTTGGTGTGTATAGGCTACCAATCACATCTCATCAAAACCATGAGACTATAAGCACAGAGCAGCATTATGTTTAACCTGCAAGAATATTTGCACGAGATGTTATGTAACACACTTACTCCAATGTGTAAGGGTCTCAAGGCAGCTAAAACCTAAGATTCAAAACTATGCAGAGCAGCTTTCACAGTGATCCAAATGTCGTGTGACAAATCTGATTTTTACACTTTCTTTGTATTTATGTAATGTTTGTGACATTAGTTTGATGCTTCTTTTAAAAGGTCACATATCATAATACCATTTGGTTTAGCTAATCCAGAATTTACATGAATATATCTGACATCTTAATGGTCAAATTCAGTATGTGATTGCAGACCTGCTTGTTCGACTATATGCACATGAATGCTTCAGAATCTGAGACAGTGACAAAAAGTGAAAAAAAAATATTTTCCTCCTCACAGATTTTTCTATTTTGGGGAGACACACACAAGGACCCAGTGACAAACTGAGGGCTGACAAGGAGTTCTGTCTAAATGAATCCAGGGGAAACAGAGCACACATGGTATTTAATGTTTCTTTAGACCAAGAAAGATGGAGGACACAGTGAAGGATTTAACAGCAGGACCATGGTCACATTTCCATTCTTAATGCCTAATAATTTGCAAGTCAAATCTGATATTTGTTACGTCCACATGTATTTAAATAATAGCATTGCCGTGAATACATTTGTACCATTTTAGAGGTTGAAGCAGATTCAGTCTGGAGTGCAACTCTGTAAGATATTGGATAAAATTCCAAGTAATCAAGCATACAGAATATAACAGTTAATCTGCATCCACATTTGGATCAGCATTGCAGCTAAATAATTACTGACTGGCCCAAATAAAATCATAATGATAGAAGCTTGGGATCCATACAAGTAATAAAATGGGTGCAATTCTTCATAGCGTTTGCTCCTGAGCATGACAAGGCAATTTCCTGAGATTCAATTGACGATATGGAGAATTTTGGCATTTGTGTGTAAGGCAATCAAAGTGCCTTAGTGGCCACATTTAATGTGTGAGGGTTTTATGATCTGCTCTCCCTCAAAATAAGGACAGAGATTACTTTGTTATGCCAAGACCATCTCTCAGTAATTTATGACATGACTTTTGGTCTCTAAAAGTTGTTTCAGAGACACTAAGAACTCATAAGTAAAAGCACAATTTAGCACATCTCTGTGAACACATTCTGTATGATAACAAACACAAAGTTCATTCAGATGGGGATAGATAGATTCGTATTGTGGTGAATCCCTCCTGGAATAATTCCAAAAATTAAATGCATCTGAATTTCACAGTCCAGGAGAGAAATTAAAAAACCCACTCAGACAGTTGACAGATGCTACAAAGATACTCTTTCCATTCTGTCATGAATCACTGCATCTTTATGCTACAATTCCACACAACACAATATGGTGTTGGAACATAGGGACGGCCGTAAGTCTGTCACTCTCTCTGACAGTTTACAGGTTTTAAGGTAGTCCATCATGTGAATGCACGCATACACACTTGCAAATGAGTCACTTACAGTATACACACGCACAGAACTTACTCAATTAGCATGTGCATTAGGGTGACTTGTGTTTTGACAGATACTGTCGGAATTTGTCACCGTGTTTCACCTGTCAGCAGAGGACATCTAGGTGGTTACTCTGTGGCAGAGTGATTCATGGGCCATGTGCAGACTTGTACTAAAGCTTGTGCATGAAACAGAGAGGAGGAAAAGAGTGGTGCGCTGTAAATGTGCTCTTTCAAAAGGAAACATGGGCCAGCCATCTTTAAATTAAGTCATTAATCTAAGACAAACAACCCTGTCACTGCAGCACATTTAGGATTGTACACAGAGTCAGCCAACCATATCAGAAATATGAATGGATGTCTAAAGGTAAAGTACACCCTCAAACAGAATTCACACTGCGCTGTTCCAATGATTTAAGACATTAAAGTCAATACCAGCAAACACAAACAAATCAAGTCTCCCGGGACTGGTAATTACAGTGTTACAGAAGTTGGTTTACTGAATTAATTGAAGGATAAAGGATCCAAATATAGAGCTTAAAGGAAACATTCTCATATTCATATGCGTCTGATGACTTTTTTTTTTAATCATCACATTGAAGTGATCTTGGGTGGACTCATACTTTTAAACCCATGTTTGTCACTAAAAATATATTTCCATTAATTAATGTAAGGACATTTTCCTCACAGCAAGTTGAAGGGGGCTGAGCATTCAGTGTCATGCTATAGGACAGTTCAACTGGTGCCATGTTTGTTGACAGTGGGGCTTGATCTTTGCCCTTCTAGTTAAAGGCCAGTTCCCTTGTCACTACAACACACTGCCATGCCAGCCTTGGACATATAGTCTCTGAGTAGGTAATGCATAATTTACCTTTATGAATTATTCTATGACCTCTTTGTCTCAAAACCCAATTTTAGGTCACAATCCATGAGCTAATTAATATGATGTCATTGCACTCGGTGAACAAGAAAACTGCTACATTGATAAAGCTTAAGGGACGAGACAAAATGATGAATTCATGCTGATTTTGCCTATGAGACCATGTCTTTGGTATAAGATAACATTTCAATTCAATGTTCTGAGGTTGACAAGAACTGAACCCTCCTCCACACTTCTTCACAAACACAAACAGCTTCTGGCAATGTTCCTATTTACTACTGCATGCAGTTTTCTTACACCTACATTTGTAAAGGCGGTCACTGGGTGGGAACTACATGCGGAGAGAGTGGTGGATGTTGCTTACATAATGCAAGTCATAAAAAAAATGCAGTGACACGAGAAATGTCAGACTCAGCAGGCTTCCCACATTAGGAAACAACCTTACTGCAATCAAAGCCTTTAATATTCCTCCCTCTTAAATATTTCTCCTTATAGCTACTTGTTTTGTTGAAACACAGAAACGTGTAAGGAAATAACAATGCCAGACTTAATCATTAATGTAACATTTTATACCACTGTATTTGCCATCAATTGTAAAATAATCACTGAATTGCAATACTGACTGTGGCACATGAGTAGATCAACTGGTAACACTTTACTTGAAGGTATCTACATAAGAGTGACATGACACTGTCATGACACATGAACCCTAACTCTAACCCTAACCCTAACTTGTCATGACAAAAACCAAACAACACGTAATGACAGAAGTGTTATGTCATAAACATTTATGACTGTTTATAATGTTTATGGCACGTTCATGACAGTGTCATGCCAATCTTATGTAGATACCTTCAAGTAAAGTGTAACTGATCAAATTACATAGGAACAGCATTGTTTCCTTACAATCAGCCTTTGAGAAATGGAAACAAATCCATAGGAAGCATGTAAGTACATTCTTGCACCGAAAACATAAGGGTATGGCAATTTTCTACTGCAATCATTCCAGCATACCCAGAAGAGGGGTTCCCTCTTTAAAAAAAAAGGGTTATAACACCAGGTTTGAGTTAGGGATTGTGTTTTAGGTAGTCCTTTAGGCTGGGTAACCATCTCCCCCTTTGAGATTTCTTTTCTTCTCTTCTCTCTGCTGTTGGTCCACCACCACCACCTCCTACTTTCAAACACGCTCCTCCTCCATCTTTGTCTCTCTCTTTTTCTTTCTTAGAATCAGCCTCTGCCTTCCTGCTGGTCTGCCTCTCTCTATGTAATCAGAAAATATAGTTAATTTACATGTAACAGATACACAATGTTTTCTATTAAAGTGCTTCAGAGAGATAAAATAACACTGAATTTCTCAATAAAAATCCTGTAACATGAATAGTCTAAGAAGATTTGATTTATTTAGAATTTATTAATTCTTAGTTAATTTGTCCAGCACCGTTACTTTATTTATTAACTACAAAACAAGACAGTACACTGCAATATTAAGTCTGATTGCAAAGCAAATCAATTTACATGTCATGATAGATGTAGTTATAGAGTCATGGATGTCTAAAAAGAGATTTTAGTGTGTCTTGTGCATAAACTGTTAAAAAAAAAATTGTAAATGTTGGTTTCTCCTCTGTAATGTGACTTAATTCTGAGGGCATCCTTCAATATCTTCCCTAACAACTTGTTGCACTGCATTTGTGCAGTCAGCATTAAAGCCACCACTCATGCAGCTCTCCTTTAAGTGTTATTTACTGACTCTGCATTTTTTGCTCTACATGTACTTTTGTCATTTTAGTTCCATGTTTTTAGTTGTACAAGTGCAATTTTGTGTTTGTTTTATTGTGGTCTGACAATGGACTGCAGATAAAAATTAGCACTTTGCTAACTCTAAGACTAAAATACATCTAATATCATCGAACACAGTCCCTTATAAATCAATCAAATAAAAAGTGAAAATGTAAAAAAAAGCTGGTATCAAATTAACACATTTTGACACCAAATCAAACAAACAAATATGTGAATATGTGAAGCTCATGTTATGTTTTGTTTTTTTATAAATTCAGTTCTACAGTCATTTTTGAGTTGGTTCACAGTTCATATTATTGTGTCTATCACATGTGCTGTGTGTGTTGTGCCTCACTGACCTCCTCTGTTTGCTCTTGGGTGCCCTCTGTGGCTGGGCGGAGTACTGTTTTCGTTGGGCTTCAAGGGTGGAGGACAGCTGTGACAATTCATGAGTAATGACAATCAGACAGCCAGACATATAAACACTGGTTTAGCTGTATGCACATGTATGTGTGCTTTTGTGTTCATGGCAGGCATGAGCCAGTCACATGATGTCACTTTGAATGTAAAGATTTGCTGCTAAAATGTTGAGAGAGAAAGGAAGTTTCATTGCAGCTACATTAATTTCAAACCTGCTTGAACCAATAATGTTTCAGCAGTTGGCAGAAAGTCCTTGACTCACTTTTTGTGGTTGAACAGAGACTCACCTATTATATAACAAGATAGAGCAGCAGTGGAGGATGAATGAGAACTAAGTTATAACTAGGCCTGAAAGAGAAAAGCTAGAGAGCACACCAGTCTGCTCTCTACACTGAATTATCCTTTTGTAGCATTTAGCCATGACAGCTATTCTTCAGTGTGGCATATATTTTATTAGTAGTCAATAGGTTTGGTTTGAGAGCTACTTGCTCAACTACATGTTATGAGCACTACTTCTGACATGGATGAAAGGGAATGCTTACCTTAGCAATTTCTGAAAGGTATGCCCGCCTCTCATCATTGGTTTTATGAAATGCCTGATATTTGAAAGAAACAGAGGCCTTTATTGTCACATTTTTCCATTCATGGACTACACTTGTTCTAACTGTCAGTAATAATCTGTCTGCTCAGAGTGCAGTGCTTGTTATGTGTTTGCTGCCTGTGTGCATTAGAGTGTATTTCAGGAGGTCTTCAGTGTTAATGAGCAACAGATTAGAACATGGATTACTGGCTGCACATGCTGCGTGTTAAACCTTTATTCAACTAATATCTCACTGTTTGTTGAGCAGAACAATAAACAAAGAACCAAGTCACCAAGAGCATATCGGCCTAGTCGTAGCAGTACGGGACAAAGGTTGGGGTTCAATTTTGCATCAATGGTTGTTAAAAACAAAGAAAGCAAAAGAAAAATATCAGCCAAATATTGTTCAATCCTTTGCTAATGATGGTCATTTGCTACTGAAATATGTATTACCTAGAAAAATGTAAAGCTGCTTGCCTGAGAAATAATAAAAATGTAAACCAGCAATACTAGACACAAAATTCTTCTAACTGAGCTGTGGAACCGCCACGGTCCACACCTTTCCTTCCTGTTCAATTCTGCTGCGACAGTCCATCAGCTGACTCTGGAGGTCAGACTTCTCTTGAGTCAGGAGCTTCAGACGCTGTCTCAATGTTTCCTGCGGCAAAGTGTTTCCATCAATTAGCAACTTTCATAACAAAGAGGTATAAAAGGTGTTTTATTGCATGTCTAATTACAAATCAATTTGTCCTTGAATTACACAGTGATATCTACTAAAATCAAACAATAACAGAATAACCCATGCAGAAAACATGAGCACAAAAATGGATTAGGCTCATGTATTATTCAATATCAAATTAACATATTAGAGCTGGGGTATGGTAAGGCTAGATGAGATTTCTGGTACAGAGCAGAGCAATGAGACTTGATATGTGGGTTTGGAACCATTTCTTAAAAAAAAGTTTTAAGAGTTGCTGTCAGCTTTAATGAATACCACCGTAAGCAGCGTGTTTAAAGAAACACGCCGACTTATTGGGAATTTAGCTTATTCACCGTAACCCCCAGAGTTAGACAAGTCGATACATACCCTTCTCATCTCCGTGCGTGCTGTAACGCTGCCTGACGGCTCCAGCATTAGCTTAGCCCAGCACAGATTCTGCAGGTAACTGGTTCCAACTAGCCTACTGCTCCGAATTGTGACAAAAGTGACAAAATAACGCCAACATGTTCCTAATTACATGTTGTGATTTGTATAGTCACAGCGTGTACAAAAAAAACTACGTAACATGAGACACAGCCATCTTCTAACAGTAAACAAACCAGGAACTATATTCTCATACAGGTTTGCTGCGAGCATATCACTCCGCCCAAGTACTATATTCTTCCGCCTGAGAATATAGTTCCCGGTTTGTTTACAGTTAGAAGACGGCTGTGTCTCATGTTACGTTGTTTTTTGTACACGCTGTGACTCTATAAATCACAACATGTAAATAAGAACATGTTGGCATTATTTTGTCACTTTTGTCACGATTCAGGGCAGTAGGCTAGTTGGAACCAGTTACCTGCAGAATCTGTGCTGGGCTAAGCTAATGCTGGAGCCGTCAGACCGCGTTACAGCACGCACGGAGATGAGAAGGGTATGTATGGACTTGTCTAACTCTGGGGGTTACGGTGAATAAGCTAAATTCCCAATAAGTCAGCGTGTTCCTTTAAAGATGCAGCATTATACATGCATCATGCCAGTTCAACACTTGTGGATCAGCCAGTTGCTGAGTATTGTATTTTATAGTTAAATAGTTAAATGTTACAGTCAGTGGTGGAAGAACTATTCAGATCCTTTACTTAAGTAAAATTGCTTAGTAGTAATACCACACTGTGAAAATAATACAAGTAAATGTCCTGCATTCATATCAGCAAAAATTAAAATTATCAAAAGTAAAAGTTCTCATTCTGCAGAAAATTGTTCCCTGACAGTGTTTAACTATTGTATATGATGTTTTTGGATGAATATTACTGCTGCATTAATGTTGCATTTTACTGCTGTATACATTATGTTTATGGTTGAAACCATTTAACTCCTTTATATACTGTTGGGTAGTTAAATCTACAGCAATGCATCATATGCTATAAGAGCATCATATGTTTGTATAGCGTTGCTGTCCTATAAGTATGGCGTATCTCCTATAAGTATGGCGTATCTCCAGAAAGTCAACTTTTCATGAGCTCAGAAAAACAGCTTTTTCAGCTTAGTGAAAACGGCTGTTTTTATTGGACAGAAAGGGTATAAATTGTTAATGTAATGGAAATGAACTACATGTTCGAGGTACCTGTACTTTACTTAAGTATTTCCTTTAATGCTAGGAAAGGAACTAACCCAAAGTGCATGTCATTAAATGGTGCTCTTTGGATGCTTTTATATAGACCTTAGTGTTCCCCTTATACTGTATCTGAAGTCTCTTTCCCAAAATTCAGCCTTGGTGCAGAATGCCAGCCACTAGAGCCAGTCCCACAATGAGCTTTCCTTAGTATGTGCCATTTTTGTGTCTGTAGCCATTGAAGAGGAGAGAAAGAGGGGGGCAAGGTAGAGGCTGAGGGTGTGGCCTTGACCAACTTTGCTCATTTGAAAGCCATGATGTGTCTCTCTCATGGGTGGGCCAAATTCTTTGGGCGGGCAAAGCAGATAAAATGGACCTTATGACCTCATAAGGAGCAAGATTCCAGATCGGCCCATCTGAGCTTTCATTTTCTTAAAGGCAGAGCAGGATACAGGTAGGACTTTTAGTCATTGCAATATGTTCTCAGGGCAGCATTGCATCTTATTGGTTCTCTCAGCCGTCCAATTAGTGCCAGGAGGAGGCGGGACATGGATTATTAGAATTCTTTAGGAGGCGGGGCTTGGATTATTTGAAGGAGATCGTTGCAAACAAAAGGAAATAGTTGCAGTCAAGGTAATTGTATCTTTTATGTTGAACTATATTAGAAAATGTCAAGATATTAAAGTATTTGTATTAAAGTAAAGCTTTGTTTTTCTATCAATCTGTAATTTAACTAGCTCTCATATATTCTAATACTGGCTGCTCTCAGGGCACCTTGTAGTATCTGCATGCAACATTCATTGGCTGCTCTTAGGGCAACTTCCCTGTATATATTCTAATACTGGCTGCTCTCAGGGCACCTTGTTGTATCTGCATGCAAAATGAATTGGCTTCTCTTAGGGCAACTTCCCTACATATATTCTAATACTGCTCTCAGGGCACCTTGCAGTATCTGCATGCAACATTCGTTGGCTGCTCTTAGGGCAACTTCGCTGCATAAATTCTAATACTGCTCTCAGGCTAAGCTAATGCTGGAGCCGTGAGACAGTGTTACAGCACGCACGGAGATGAGAAGGGTATGTATCAACTTGTCTAACTCTGGGGGTTACGGTGAATAAGCTAAATTCCCAATAAGTCGGCGTGTTCCTTTAAGGCAATTTTGCTGCATATATTCTAATACTGCTCTTAGAGCACCTTGTCGTATTTAAGTGCAACATTCATTGGCTGCTCTTAGAGCATTTTTGCTACACACATTGTAATACTGCTCTGAAGGTACCTTATGACATTAGGTCTACAATTGGCTGCTCTAAGGACATTTTTTGCAGCATAAATTCTAAAACTGCTCTCAGGGCACCTTACAGTATCTCCATTGAACATTCATTGGCTGCGCTTACGGCACTTTTGTTGGCAAGTCTGATAATAATGTAATTGTAATTAAAATACTACAACTACACACACATCATGTTACATTCACTTATCATTTATTTATCTTGCTTAAATTCACAGGGTGCACAACCAGGCCCGGGAGAGAAAATGACTGTCAAATCAAATCAAACCAAATCATAGAAGGTAAGGTAAGCTAGTAATGATGTTAAAGAAAGCTATGTACACCTAATATATTATGTGTTGATGTCTATGAATTTGTCTTAAATAGGAGCACACTATACAAAAACAACAGTGGAGAGTTGCTGGATCTGTCTGTCCCCAACGTTCCAGAGATCTACAAGGACTTCACCCATTTCTGCACTTTGGCTGCTCTTAGTTTCTGTTTCTGCACCATCATCTGCATAATCCAAGTGATAAAAGAGAGAACAAACTATTGTTTTCTCTGCTTACACGAATAGGTGCCTGTAATGTCTGCCGACATATACAATCAATTCAATAAATGTTAAGTATCACTGATATTTCTTTAATCATTGTAGTTTTTCAGAGCAATAAGATACAGATTATTAAAGCCATGTTCATATTTGCAACAAACTAAAACCCTGATCAAGGCAAATTGGTTTTTCATGTTCTGTAACATTTATAAAAAAAACAAACAGTACAATTAAATTTACCAGAGCAGACACTTGGTAAATGGCTTTAACTGACCTTGTCAAAACAATGAGTAACAAACTGCACAATATTTGACACAAAACCTAAAAAGTGTATTGTGTTCCTGTGAAGCAGTACACTTTGCCGGTAGGATTTACTGTAACAGGAACATTGATATTGAGAGATGACCCAGGTGCAGGTGAGTTGTGAGCAGGCTAATGATATGAACTAAAATAAAGATAAGTGTTCACAAGAGGGATAATTCAGGTATTGCAACGCAAATTAAGAATAATTAAATTAAATAGGAGGTATATATAACTAGTAGAAGATAAATTAACTATACAAGAGCAATTAAGGCAAAGTTATGAGGTAGTGGCAAGTTAAAGTGACATATAATCAATAGCAGGGAGTCAAGTCAACAGTGTACACCAGAATCATATAGACTGTGATTAAATAATGATACTTAGTGTTGTCTGTACTAATAACAAAACAGAAAAATAATATAGTGTATGATGCAGTATGGAGAACAACCGAGTCCCATATGACCCCAAGAGACTTTAAGTGCAGCTGTTGATGATGTTCACTACAAACAAAACTTGCAGATGGTTGTAGTCTGTAGCCAGCCATACAGTAGGTAGATCTGGAGCAGCAGGGTGACTTCTAGCTTTCATGAGCTGGTGATAAGACACTGTGCTGCTATGATGCAGCAGCTCAACAGTGGTCGAGCCCTTCAGCCCCAACTGGAAGAAAAGAAAGTAAAACAAAATACTTGTTTTTTCTGTTCAGTTTACTTTGTATTAATTCAAAAAATAACTATTTAAGGAGCAAATAAGAAAGCATATAATTTCTTTATTATAGTGGTGAAATTGTATATAACGTTACAACTTTTTAAACAGACATCATGTCATCATTTTCTGACAGAATGTTATATGAAGGAATGAAGACTAAATTCTGATGACAACAGTTATGCAAAACCTGACACAAACAATCCAGTTTCTGGTGTTCTTTCAGTTATATTACAGTTTAGGTTTTACCATTGGCTCTATCATGAAATTATCCAAATCCCCAGGAACATGGTTAACCAAACAAGGAAAAATACAAAGTGGGATATCTAGCTAAACTCTATAAAGAAAATCTATTGGTTTATGGACATCATATGCTAGTACTGCATTCTAGTATTAGAATTTATGCTGCAAAAATGTCTTTAGAGCAGCCAATTGCAGACCTAATGTCATAAGGTGCCCTAAGAGCAGCATAAGAAAATCTGCAACAAAAATGCCCTAGAGCAGCCAATGAATGTTGCATGGAGATACGGTAAGGTGCCCTGAGAGCAGTATTGGAATATATGCAGTGAAGTTGCCCTAAGAGCAGCCAATTCATGTTGCATGCAGATACTACAAGGTGCCCTGAGAGCAGCCAGTATTAGAATATATACAGAGAAATTGCCCTAAGAGCAGCCAATGAATGTTGCATGCAGATACTACAAGGTGCTCTAACAGCAGTATTAGAATTTATGCAGCAAAAATGCACTGAGAGCAGCCAATAATTTAGTTGCATGTAGCTAGCATGTAGCTATGACAAGATGACCTGAGAGCAGCAAGAATACAGCAGCAAAAATGTCCCTAGACCTAACATAATGTGCAATGAGAGCAGTGTAACTTGCTATCATAGCCATTAAAACTTACACATTTCATCAGACTAAGGTAATTAATAGAATATAAGCTAACATTAGCTATGATCCTGTCATTTCTTAGAGCTAGTTAGCTAATGTTGCAAGCTAGCTTACTTACATTAGTTATGTAGCTAGTTAAATAACAGGTTGATAGAAAATCAAAGCTTTACTTTAATACAAATGCTTTAATATCTTGACATCTTCTAATGTAGTTTAACATAAAACATACAATTACCTTGACTGCAACGATCTCCTTTTATTTGCAATCTCCTTCAAATAATCCAAGCCCCGCCTCCTAAAAAATTCAAATAATCCATGTCACACCTCCTCCTGGCACTGATTGGTCGGCTGAGAGAACCAATAAGATGCAATGCTGCCCTGAGAACATATTTCAATGACTAAAAGTCCTACCTGCAAGCAGCAGACCCAGGGCTCGGTTTATACCTATCGCCATTTCTGTGACCATAGGCAGGCTGGCATATTAATGTTAAAAAAACTAAAAAAATAAAGTGAAATTTTCATGCCATGAGACCTTTAAATCCATAGTAAACATTGTGAAATGGAACTAGTTAAGTTAAGGCAACACAGATACTTAGTGTTAGTAAAACATCAGGGATAACTTTAAAATGAGTCACTACCTAAGATACCTAACCCTAACTACTAAAATGAGGACGTAATGTGACGTCATTGCATCACGGACCAAGGTCGGTAAAATTTGGTTAATTTCAAAATGACAGTTGACTTTTGGTTTCACATGGGAAACGGACTCTCCTCTCCTGAGTGAAAGTCCTGTATTTGTCTGACCCCTCCATCACCCCAACCTGTCTCCTTGAATTTGGGACTCTTGTACTTTTTTTTTTTTCTTCATTTACTCGGTTGCTATCATGATTATTACTACAGCGTCGAGAGGTTTGCTGCCTAACAAGAAACATAATTGTAAGTCGTCATGAGCTGCTTGCGAGATCGACCCATAAGGTTGTTTTCTGGGTGAGGACAGACTTCTGCCTCAAGGCACACAGACACACATATTTAGACTGTATTGTACAACATTTAGTGTGTAGTGTGTGTTGAAGCATTGTAATTAGTGTGTAGGGCAGGCTACTACTCTCCCATGGTTTGTAATGCAGTGGTTGTAGTGCTGTGATTAAACTGTGGTTGATTCAGCCTGCATCATCGGGAGGATGGTGAGCAGCTGGCATTAAAATCCTTTCTGTTCTGCCCCCCTTCTCCCCTCATTCTGCGACTTTGGCTCTCTCTGTTGGTATGTGCTTCTACCTTAAACACATTTCTAGCTCTGTTTGTTAATCTGCACTGCAAAAAAACTTACTAAATAACACAAATACAAAACAGACCAATAAAAAGCTCAATAGAAAATCAACATGTTTGTACTCACTACCAGCATGTCATCATAAATTCGGATGGAGGCCAATCGATCTGTGAAAAAGAAGAGAACATTATGTGTGCATGCTTTAAAAGTAATATGAATTTGCTTGAGAGGGGTGAATATATACATGTGGTCTTCTTAATTATTTGCATTTAAGTTGTTTTTATACACTATACAGTTGAAAGTAAAGATTGACTTAAAGAGTCTTCAGTGGCGGTGCATTCATGGGATGTTGGTAAGCTTAACATCCTGCCAATCCTGCTCAATACCCCTCTTCTTTCAGAGCAGACAGAGGAGCCTATGACATTAAGACTAAGTGTCAGTCAGTATCAGCCCTGAGCTGCTTTATCTACTGTAATCTTGAGCTTGCCTGAAAGTGTTTTTTGTAATAAAAAGTAGAACTGCAATGATTTCAATCTTGGTGATGAGAAAGTAAACCATACCGTACTCTGAGGTATTTGACTCTTGTGTAAAGCTTGATTTTAAGTTTACAGATTCCAATAAAAACACAACAAATGTACTTCCAGCATAAACCCCTTTTAAAAGCTAGCACGAGCCTGTGCACTCAACTCACCCATGGGGTTTCCTCGTAGGTCCTCCAGTCTCTCATGAATGAGTGACATCTGTCTGTCCAACTGTCCATTTAGCTCAGTCTGTGTCTCATACCTTGTCTTCCACTCATTTCCTGGAACAGAATAAACAGAGGAACTGTCACACTAATAGCTAGTCACATTTGGGGAAGG
This sequence comes from Perca flavescens, assembly GCF_004354835.1. Taxonomy (NCBI): domain Eukaryota; kingdom Metazoa; phylum Chordata; class Actinopteri; order Perciformes; family Percidae; genus Perca; species Perca flavescens. The sequence continues at coordinate 17,988,500 of NC_041343.1, forward strand.
GAAAATTACAAACGGCACTGAAGAGTGACTGGGCTGATAGAAACCAGTGGATTGATTGGTAATCTTGCCAATGTGGCTGAAGGACGGTGACAGATAGCTAGATAATAATAACTCACTTAAAGGTTACTCACCTTCCCCATCAACACTGTGCAGTCTTTCTTGCAGTTCACACATGGTGCTCCGCAGATCAGACACCGACTCCTCAAGCATTTCTCTATCAAGAGTCAAGACGATTTTATTTTTGCAGTGGAAAAAAAAATCCATTTAATCTCCTTAATAGCTTTGTAAGTGATACATTTCCTTCATACAAACTTACTTCATTTCCCTCTCTTGCTCAAGTTCTTCCTGCAGGCGTACCAAATCGTATTTGCTGTAGTCGCTATCTCCATTCATATTTGTGAAATACTGACATCGACTGAAAAAAAAAGTTTGTGCCTCGAGGTTTCCATGGAGACAGCTCTTTCCGGCTCGTTCAAGCGGCCTCGGACATAATGGCCCAGATTAGCGGGAGGTTTGAAAAGAAAACCTCTTCCTCGGTTAAATATGACAGTACACAAATAAATAGCTCGTAAATTACATATTCGTCACATACAGTGGTTTTCTTGCAAGCAGACATTTCCATGAAGCTTATTTCGCGCTTAATTAGGTCCAGGTAGGAAAATTGACTTCCTTAATTCAACAGTTAACATTATTGGCCTAGATACATGCCAGTTGATTTATCTCGCAGAATATATTATAACTGGAAAAACAAACATGCAAGCGCACAACTTGTTTTTCTCCCTTTATCAGAACACCTTTCGAGAAAAAATGTATGTCTGGTAGGCTGCTCGCGTAAATTAGTTTTTTATGAAAAACATGTGTTTTACATTATTATTGCACTTCCATACAGATCATATAGCCTAGGTGGTCAATTAAGTCAGTTTACTGGAATGTTTTGTCATATACAAAACATACACAAAAAATGTACACATTAATAAAATGACAAGCATATAATACCACAAAAAGATAATTCATGTAAAACAAAACAATGCAGCCAACCTTGACGTATAGTGATATATATACAAATAAAAGTGCACTTAACTTAGGCTAATTCCAATATGTCAGCCTTGTTGTTTTTACATTCACAGTTATTACAATTAAATATCCACTCCGGAAATGAGTAGCCTATATCTGCTAATGAGAAGTTGATCCATCAATCTGACAAAAACCTTAAAGGAAAGCATAGAACACCCTGTGGGAATCTATTGTTTTTTCTCTTCCTCCTCTTTATTCTGCTTCACTTTCCCATTTGTCTCTGCCTGAAGGTCTCGTTTCTGCGCCTCCTTCCCCTCAGTTTGTGCTGGCTGTCCCTCCGGGATTTCCATAGTGACCTTGGCTGTCTTCTTGCTTACAGTCTTCAGGAAGGCCAGGATGCCCAGATTGTCAAAGTTGTATGCAGTCACACCAACATTGACCATGGACTTGAGACCAGTGTCAGTGGCTTCGCCTGCATTGTTACCATACCTTCACCACGAATAATATGGTTAGGTGGTTGGGGAAGAGTGGTTTGGTGTAAGAACATAAATGTGGTGGGTACAGAATTAAAATGCTGGAGCAATGTGATATGTAATATTGGTACTGTTGTCATTTACATCAAAAACACTGAAGGTCAAGAAAAACAGTCATATTTCACTTTGTAGTGGTTTTATTAGTAACACACCAGGAAAAAGGGGCTACAGATAGTATGAATAGCAAGAGCAGCACCACCCAACACAAGCAGACATTCAGCTGCAGTTTTCCAGACCCAGAAAGACACATAACAGTTGCTTAAACTACATCAAGTCAAAAAAGAACCCAAAACACATACTTTATGTCTTATCTAGATATAAATGAATTGAAGAAAGCTGATGAAAAATAAACAACAATTCTGTGTTAGCTGTTGCGTTAGATTTGGAAAATGTCTTACTGAGGGTTATTTTCTGACTTGATCTGGGTTAATAAAAGAGTGTAGATGAAAGAGTTGATCAGTTGTTAGTTCACAAGTCTTTGCCTTTACTCCCACGTGCAGTCATATGTTGCTGGACATTTTTATTAGATTTTCTAAGCCCTTAAATCTGAAAAGAAATGGGTGTAAAAGTAGATCAGTTTCCCAACGTACCAAGAAGAAAGCAACACAGTAAGCTGGTTTCTGATCCAGTGTTCTACTGTTGTTCAAAGAAATCAAATAGAATTAGAAATAGGCTGGAAACAAGAGCTACAATAGTTTATCAGAAAGTTCTATCAATTAAATAAAGAAGCGGAAATGTCAGCACTTACTTGTATGTCATAGTTGTGACAGTCTCTGCTGCAACACTTTTGCCAACAAGCTTTGCTCCGGTCTCCAGACTCGACCAAACAGTAGAGAAACCTGGTTTGGATGTAAGTTAAAAAGAGTTTGAGTACTCTAAAGAAAGAAAGACTAGGATCATCCATCTTTGAGCAAATGCCAACACATTTCCAAATGCCAAAACATGACACAATATTTTGACATTTTATGTTACATAGAGCTATGATATATGCAATAGTGTAACTTTATGCTTGGTCCTGATATTTCTATTATATTGGTACATACCTTGTACACTGCTGACTGCCACAAACTTGGCTCCATCCCAGTTGGAAAGTCCACCATCTTTGCTCTTCTTTATAGACTCTGGGACCAGCTTAGCACCCTGTTTCTTCACATGGGGAGCCACCTTGTCTGCCACATGTCCTGCCACCATACTTACTCCATTAACTGTAAATATACATACATATCAGTCATATTAGTTTACAGTACAGGTGATTAATGGCATGCACTGAAAGAAAAAAAAAAAAAGTGTTTATTTTTTGTCTTTAGTTTTCTTTAGCCATAGGAAAAGTTCGATTACCACCCAAAAGCATTTTGAATATTTGTCATCATTGTTGCCAATATAATCCTTCCTATATTGGTTTAAATCCTTACCCAAGAACTGGCTGACTCGCACAGCACCCCCGGTGGCCTGTTTAGCCACCTGCAGACCTTTTGTGACACGGGGGCTGACCTCTGAAGGAGTTTCCTCAGGCGTGATATGGTCCCGGATCTTGGCTGCTCCTTTATGAATGGCCCTACCAGTGGCCTCAGCTCCTTTTACAAACTCTAAACTCAAGCGTGTAGCTCCTACAGACAAAAAAATATGGGGTGTTAAATGTAAATTAGCAATATCATTGATTGTTGTGTTGTTAAAATATCTATTACAGGCAAATAAAGAGGTGGTTGGACAAGGTTTTCCTTTCCTGCACTCAATCCTGTTCAAGAGAGATTGCTGCAAAGGTAAACAATGTCCTCTAGTGGTCATTTTGTAGATAGATGAACATACAGTCTTTGAATAACACTGGGATTTTTTTTTCCTTTATTAGGACACACACACACACACACACACACACACACACACACACACACACACACACACACACACACACACACACACACACACACACACACACACACACACACACACACACACACACACACACACACACACACACACACACACACACACACACACACACACACACACACACACACACACACACACACACACACACACACCTGTCAAGATTCCTTGTGCCATCTTCTCACTCCAACCAGGAAGTGGTGGTTTGTCCATCTCCCCTGTTGGTACTGTCAGTCCTTCATGCTCTTGCGTGGGACCAAGGGGGATTTTCTCACTCAGGTTGACAACCTCTGACCCTTCCCCCTCTGGACCCTGTCAGGGAATACATGAACTCATATTGCTAAACAACCATAAGAGGTAATATGCTTTTAAAGATGCTTTTACAATGTGTACATATACCCAAACATGTGACGTACATTTCTGTGAGCCATGACTAAGCTTGCTAAGAATGTTTTTACCAACAACTATTTAGTTCTTCCTGCAGTGTCAAGAGAAAAAGATTTTCACACTATGAGTTACTGGATTCTACAAGAAGGTGTAGTCATTATTAACTAATGTTTCATTTCAACCACCTACTTTTCTCTCCAAATAGAGACAAATTGCCTCAATATATTGTTCCACAGCACTGACTCCAACCACATGCATACCTATCCTTACATTTGCTCCACAGTAAAGACTGACCTGGACCCTGAGATCAGCCAGCTGTGAAAGGAGGTCCTGAAACGTCTTTCGGTGGACAGCAGGCAGTTCGGAGGACAAGACTATTCCCACGTAGGACCCTGGCATCTCTGACAAGATGTCCGGGAACATGAAGATCCCAGAGTTAGCCAATAGCACTGGAGTTTCTGCTGTCAGCGGGTACTGCCAGTCACACACCTTGAAAACACAAAGACAGACAAAAATAAGGAGGTTGGGGAATGATGAAGGTCACACATGTACCATCATAACCAAATAAGGTTGCATTCATTTTAAATGTTCACAGTGTGACATACACTCACATCTACTATTCTTATCAATAACCTCAGATCTTTGAAATTTGACCCCAAATCAGGACATGGTGGCTTCTGTTAAGTCCTTATTTGTTTCTCCAGTTCATAAGATGTCAACTAAAAAGCATCCCATGTCCAATGCTTTTTTTCACAATTAACTTCATATGTAAAAAGGTAGTTTCTCGTGAGTCATTTCCCAGCAAGCACAGTGTCACTTATTCCTTTTGACCCAATGTTCTCCCCTCTCAAAGACACATTACAGGATTTTAGCCCCATCAGGACTTATGTCAATCATCCACACAGACATAATACAGACACTGACTTGCTGCTGCATCGTGCCACTGGTATGCCGCCTGACAGAATGAACCCTGTGAGGGCGCAGGACACTGACCAGCAGCACAACAGGAGCGCAGAGTCATCTGTTAATGGGACCATTGTCTTGCTGGGAAACAAAGCAGGGCCAGAATACAGGAGAGAAACAGAGTCATGGGTTGCACTGCAGTATAAAGCACAGCATAATACGCGCTTTGTTGAGGGCCAGAATACATTATGTTGCTTTATACATTCTATATTGACTCAATACAAAAATTAAGTGGGGTTGATTGTCAGAAGGCTCCACACGAATAATAAACACACAGGGTCAGAGCAGATAAAGTCATACTTATGGATGGGAGCCTGTGCCATAAAAGTCAAGGGATTAAGCAACGGAGTTCCATTTCTTAGAATACAGTTGCCATAGTGGAGAGTAATACTGCTTAAACATAATATCAACAATGGGACAGCTCAATGTTATCAATTTAAGCTGCACATTTATTAAGTTTCACATCACCCAAATATATTCTAAACACTGTTATAGTGTAATGGCATTAATTGATTTGTCTACTAACTCAAGATTATTTTTGATTATACATTTCTAAATAAAATCTTTTTCAACCTAAAATGTTTAAAATCCAATGGTTCTTCTCTCATCGTTTTGTATCATTGTAAATTGAATATATATATATATATATATATATATATATATATATATATATATTCCATTTCTATATATATAATATATTTTATTATAACATGTGCACGTGTTGTCAAACTCAAAGTGGACATCACCCAGAGATAAAAACAACATCATTTGTAAGCAGAACAATTCTTTGTGACTAGTACTCATTTGAAACATAATTTATAACATAGTGACTCATAACTAGTTTTACCTGGTCTAATAGTGATGTAGTGGTTTAACCTGGGGTAGTTTGCTGTTCACACATACTCACTTCTAAGACACACGCCCAAGGAAAAAGCTTTGCTGACATACCCACACCCACATGCATACAGATACTTATCTCCGATATTTTATTGAAGTTCAATCACAAACACAGAAATGCTCATTTTAATTTCTTTTTTTTTTTTTTTTTTTTTTCAAAGTGTCAAAGCACAAACCCCCCCCCTCCCACCCCACTAGCCACATCCACAAACGACACCTCCCACTGAGCACTGTACCTGGAGCACTGCAAGAATCTGCTGGAAGTCAAGTACAAAATTGCAAATTGTAAATACTAAAAATTTAAAATAAGTTGATTAAAAAAAAAATAATATATGGGTAGAAGAAGGTGAATTTAGACAGACCAATACAGACTATGTAGCTGACTGAAAGACAAGCAAAGAAGCGAAACAGAGGAAAGAAAAAAACCTTCAGTTTGACTGAAGACTCAAAGTATTTCAGAAAGGGTCCCCACACCCTCTGAAACTTCCCACCTGAGTTACAAACTGAGTAGCGGATCTTTTCAAGGTCTAGACAGGAAGCATACAGATACTTATCGTGACATACTTATTATAACATACTGTATACTCACATGTAGAAATGTTGAGGGTCTTCCAGCAGTGGAATCCTTGTGCTGACTGTCAAATGCGACGATGCGAAGGTAGCCTGGATGAGACAGGGAGCTGACCTGACCATTTGGTGCCACAAAAAACATCTGCACCCCAGAGGGGATGAAAAGCAGCATGTTTCCATCTCCTTCTGCTGCTGCTGCTCCGGTCTGCTTTCCTGACCCAAGGCTGCCTCCGGCAGAACCGTAAGACAGACTGCGGTGGCCAATAGTTGGCTGTGGTGTGTAGGCTGGAGGCTGGTCCCCTGGGTTAGCCATGGCTATATCTCCTGGAGCTGCTGCAGGGAGCGTGTGCATGTGCAGAACAGCAGAGGAAGGAGGCCAGGTAGGGACTGTTGGGGTTGACTTCTGAGTGTTAGCCAGTACGGTGGGGTACAGATGGTGGAGGGAGCTTCGGGGAGGCTGGCTGCTCTGTGCCAGGTCTGGATAAAGATTGGGAGGAAGATCCATCAACAGGCAGCCCCTCTGGTATCCTGTTGTCAGCTGTGAGGTCTCCAGGTCTGAGAGGTGGGTGTTGACAGTCCTCAGAGTGTCCCTCATCCTCTGTTGAAGCTGCCTGGCCGTGTCCCAGACCGCTCCTCGCTGCCTCTCCGCTCCAGTGGGAACTTCCAGTCCTTGAGTAAGGTGCTGTCGACCTTTTCTGTAATACACCAGGGCCTCTGCTCTTTTCCCGGCCTCTTCAGCAGTCAGCCCACGGCTCAGAGAATGAAACGCCAACTCATACTGGTCCTTGATGAGCAGCAGCTCAGCAGGCTCAGTCATAGTGAGGAGTAGGCTAGACAGGATACGGAGACTAGAAAGTAAAGATTGGAGGCTCAGAGGAAATCCAAAGTGCTATCTCCAAGCTAGACTAAAGTTAAAACAGCAGTTTCAAGGTTTTCACAGTAATCCAAAAACAATATGTATATAACTAACATTAGCAGGTTGTAACACACATATTAAAGAATGAGTTATTGGTGTACTACGGTTTGTTTTTTAGGCTTAATGGTTTTGAAAATTACCACTTCAATTAATTAAATGGGAGACAGAGAGAGTAGGCTACCTGTCACCAAGAAATGCAGCTAAAGCAGGTGTGAGAAAGAAAGAAAAGGAAACTTGAGTACATTCTCCAAACTGACAGGTACTCTGACCGCATTACGGCAGAGTAGATGAATGAATGTGAGTAATGTTGATGTTGGCGGCTATGACAGGTTGTAAATAGCCTGAGCGAACCCATCAGGTTTAACCTGAATAACAAAGACCAAATGCCTATGGCATTTCTTAAGTCCTTTCTAGACAGCAGATTTACATTTAAAATACCAGTTTACACATGTATTCTTTATACCAGCATTAAATGTATGAAAACAGCAAATGGTTTTGATTTTTAAAACTGTTACCTTTTCAGAGAACTTGTCTGACAGACAACAAATGATTCTGGCTTACCGTGGACTTCAATATCACCGGAAAGAAAAACCCTAACAATAAAAAAGTGGTTTAAGAAAGTCCTTATTCCAGTTTCCGAGAGTTCTTCTGTACTTTCATGGGTGTGCGAATGCCTGCATACATCAACATGTTCACCTCACTTGCTGGGTAAATCTGGCTGAGCCTCAGGCAGCTACACACATTTCAAACCAACAGGAGCGAGCGACAGAAATGGCTTCCGGATAACACTTTCAAAATAAAATCCATAATCTACATGTCTCAAAAGTAGTTATTCAAATTAAAGCTGTATTAACAAGGAATCTGAAATAAACAAAACACATTTCCTTGAGGTGTATTAATTTGTTTTACTCCTTTCGCAATACAGTAATACATACATAAAATATGAAAAAATAAAGCTCACAAAAATGCTTGAACATAATTTAAAATCACTTCAAAAGATATGGAAGATGCTGTAATTCATGATTTAAGACATCATTCTGAATTAAATATAGGTATGTATTATAACTGATGACTTACCAGCTTTAAAACCCTTTTGTATTAATGTCTTGTCTCCAATTATTAAAATTCTTCAGTCACTAAGTAGGTTTTATTAGAAATAATTTATTGTATTTGCATAAAATATAAACAAGTCCAGATGAGCGTGGCATTGGCTTATATGGGATTTGCTGTAGAATCAGCTGCATTTATTTTGGTATAAATGTGATTATGTTCTAGGAGAAGCGTCAAAAAAGGGTGGGGAAGTTACTCATAGGAAAGGCAGAACAGCAGGTGCAGTGATCAGTGAAACACGACAATACCTGTAAATGGAGAGATAAAAGACATCAATTTAGAGATGTAAAATTGTGTCCTGGATGCATTAACAACCCAGACAATCTTCAAACTACACATGACAGAGCCCAAAGGCCTGTAGTTTACATAAGCTGTTGGAAAAATTGTCTTGATTTTTTATTTTAACTATAAACTATGCCTTACTTTGAACTCTTATACTTTTCCCTGATGGCCTGTAGTGGGTGACTCTCTGCATTGAGGTATAGCTTGTGGAGGTCAGTCATGCAAGGCACAATTTCAGCCGTGGTATAACCGGTAAAGACATGTAAGGAATCGGGCTACAATATGAGAAAAAAAATAACCTTAAGTTACATTTTGGCTAATTCTGTGAGAAATTCTCATAAAAAAGGGACAAGACATTGATCTGGACAAACTTACCCAGAGAGATTTGTTTACAGTGTAAGTGGCTAGGCAGTAGGCTCCAGCTGCCACTATAGATGGGGTATACTGCAGGAATGGATCAATTTCCAGCAGGCTTAACTCTGCTATATACTAGAAGCAGAAAAAAAAAACACATCAACAAATCAAAATACGATCAAGGGACATGGAAAAATGAAACTTCAAAGGCAGTGGGCACAAATGTAAATTCTAGCTGGCATTTGAGTTATTGATTTTGCTCACCAGGGCAAGGTTCTCTGTGTTGGCACCGACTGAGTGGATGGACATGAAAAGGCGAAGGAACTGGTTTGTGGTAGGGGCTGCCATCTTGAATGCCAGCCTTTTTAGGAAAACATGCTCCATCTGAACCAGCTGCCTCTTAGTGTAGGTGCTGTCTGTCGTGTACACAAACTCGTTCAGCTCAGGAGGGAAGATCTCTTCATATTTTCTACAAGGTGATAGATCAGGCAACATCAGCTTGTAAATTGTCATCCATTATTAACCCTTGTGTTGTCCTCCCAGTGACCATGAAGTCGCTGTCCTGTAACTTGTTGCTTTGTTTGATGCTTTTGCCGCTTTTTTAAACATTTATTTCAATGTTTTTTTTTATTCCTGGTCAATAAACCTAATTCAAATGACATTATACCAAATGTTTTAGATAAAAAAGCAGAAATTATGAATTATTTTTGACTAATAGTTAAGATCAGAGGATGTTGAATGAATCACAGACTGGTTTATGTCAAAGATTAGTCAGTACACTTTTATAAAACCATTTATAAAATGTTTTTCAAATGCTATGAAATTGAATAAAACACCCAAAATGCAATGGAAGTAATCAATAATTTTACCTGTGAAGAACGTTTCATGGTTTCCATACAACGTACATGCATCCAAGTTATTTTGGGGCAATTTGGTTGTAAGAAACCCATATTTCCGATATAACAAAATTGGAAAACGGGTCAAATTTGACCCGGGGAAAACACAAGAGATAAGTCAATTCAACTCCATAAGCTGATGCATACCATGACCACAACATGTTTTTAACGAATCAGTGACTGGACAGGAAACATGTCAACAAATTGTTAGAAAGACAGACTTGCTTACGCAGCAATCATTAATGCAGCTGTGCCGACCAGCTGCAGCTTTCCCCGTTTCACATATGCTGTGCAGGTGAGAAAGCGGTCCAAATAGTTGACAGCAAGGTGCAGAGTTTCAGAACCAAGCTTGTATTCCTGGACGACTTCCACCAGCCAGTCCACCAGGATGACCCGCATGCCGTTGGTGATCTCTGGATGTCTGTCTAAGTAGCCTGGCCTTGGCCTGGACCTCAGCTGGCATTAGAAACAAAAGCAGTTTTCATGAGATATTTGCAATGAACTGAGGAGCAAAACTTCATAACTATGCCCTGCCCATACACAGTAATGTAGTGCTCATAGTTCATATAATTTCGCACTTCACTCTCCCTCAAGTGCAGATGAATGTCCTCTGCATACTCGGAAACGCACAGCACCTCCTGTGACATCAGGGATTTATCTGGTTCAGACTGCATAGACGCATCCTGGCATGAACCTACAAGAGTAAAAGCTGTCAGGTAAAGAAAATGAAGACTGAACAAGAAAAAAAAGTCTTAAATGTTTTTGTATTTTCCAAACTCACTTGAACTCAATTCCAGCAGGAATCCCAAATCTGGATTTTGCAGGGCAGAAGTTTCAGCATCCAGGTAATAGCTGTCTGAGACCACTTCTTGACCCGATTCTGCAAGAACAACTTCACAAGCTTCCTCAACATACACATCAAAGGTGGAACTGGATGGACGGCCAAGAAAGGTGAGCTGGGAGCTGTCTGAGATCGAACTGTGTTTGGAAAATTGGCTTCCCTGCGGAGAAAAAATTGTCAATATGATTGCCACATTAAGTTGAAATGTGATCGTTCTAAGAGGGGAAAATGAATTGAAAATCACAAAATGTAATGCTCTCCACTGTGCCCTTCTCCCTTACCTGGCTGAAGGATCGGCCACGCTGATCGTTTTCTGACAACACACCGAGAACTGTCCGCTGTTTGGCTCGGTGGACCTGCAGTGCATCTATTTTGCTTGGAGGTGAAATGTTTTCTTTGCTAGTGTGACTGCCGCAATGGGCATTTGTGCTGAAGTTCATCTTTAAACAAGGAGATGGGGAAAGATAAAGTAAAAAAAATAGGCCACCATGGCATACAGGAAAGTAACTAACAACACTTAATGAAAAAAGGTTTAACAGGTATGTAAATCATCACATATACACCTGAAAGACACCATATTATTTGTCAGTTTCCTGTACGTATAGTAGGCCTGGTTCCCAACATGGCTGGGGGCCCTGAAAGGGGTTTAATGATAAATCTAAGGGGTCACAAGATCATTCAAATGAGCACACTAAAAAAAATAATAATTATGTACTTTTTTCTATTTTCAAATATTTGCTTTTTATTGTAAAATAAATAGGCTGCTTTAGCTCTAAAAAAAACTATTCAAATGAAACAATCTGACAAAAAAAACATCACCCTAAGCAACTCATATGTGCAACCTAGTAAACAATGAAGTAGGCCTAGTCATTGCTTTATGTTGGAAACCACAGCAGCATGGTAGTCATATTGGTTAGGTGGTTATGGCCTCCCTGACCAAAGCACAGCATCTAAATAGGGCTGCAACTAACAATTATTTTCATGAGTGATTGATTGATTTTTAATAATTTGTCTATACAATGTATGCATTATACATTTCCCAGAGCCCAATGTGACATATTCAAATTGCTTGTTTCCATTTAAAACACCAAATGTATTCACTTTACTATCATATATGAAAACAGAACATCAATCAAATCATCAAATTTGAGAGTCTACACCAGTGAATGTTTGGCTATACTGCTTGAAATAGGGTGCACACATCTTACACTCTCCTGCGCGCAAGTGGACTGGAGATTTCAGAAACATCATTACCATGGTTACAAGAATTTATCAATCACAGATACACAAAGCTAAGACAAACAGGTAGAAAAACCAGGCTTTAGTGTGTCACAGAGCACAGCCCAACAATAGTTTCCTGTCGGCTTCAAATATAAAACCGGCTACCATCTGTTCTTGACTGCAAACTCACCATAACCAGGGGCGACGTAGCGTTAGTTAGTTCACACTAGTTTAACGTTAGGTCAGGACGGTGGAAGCGAAAACACAGTGCATTCCACTAAAGCGGAGAAATGACCGGTTACTTTCTTATCTGCAGCTTACTTGGAGACAAACAGCGACCTCTCGCTGCGTTCAACCAACTTGAGTTTCCTGGGTGTCGGATGTTATTCGTCCAGTGGGGGGAGTTTTCTCGGTTTCGTTGCAAACTAATCAGCTGTTAACTCCGAACGGTTCTCTGTCAACCGCGTGCCCGAACGACACAGCTGACAGCCGACGACGTCGTGCGTCAGAAATCCCTCACTGGATGTATGAGTTTGTAATTTAATTTAAATCAATAAGGGTTCGGGTTTTTCTTTTTTTACTATGGGCGTGCATGACTACCTCCAGTACAAGTGATATGGTTTGATAGAGCGCTTATGATTGGATTGGTTTTCTCACAGGTTGTGATGCTTCAACAACAAAACAATCATGGATTTTGTCTATAGGCCTACTTTAGGCCTAATTGTATTAAAAAAATAAAAATCACAACAAAAAACAAACAATGAAATAGTTACTTATTTGAATATGATAACTGTGTGACATCCCTGGATTAGTTAAAACACTTCAGTTTTCATTATTTTTACAGCTGGTTATTTGTTTAAAAAAAAATATTTTACATATATCTAATGTTAGTGACTTTCCTTTGGTTTGGAATATGATAAGAAACATTCACTATGTGTTTGGGGTGTTTCAACAACAGCAGACTTTTGGGTGTGGTGGTGGATCATGAGTCGCTCTAGAGACACTGATCTGAAGAGAGCTTTTGTCACCATGTCATGAAATGATGTATGGGTTGTTGATAACTTGTTGGGCAAGAATGGCAGTGTCACACTTTGAGTAGGTGCAGACAAAATGGGCTTGAGTTTAGAAGAGAGAAGGGCTACTGTAAGCTAAGTGTAAAGCCATGGGCTGGTGATGACAGCAGTGACCGTACTGAGTCTACTCTTAAGTGAACTGCCTAAACATGTGGAGACAGGTGGTAGAACAATAACGTTTTTCAGAGAAATCACAGTAGTTAGAACAAGATGCTAGTTTAATGAAACAGATTTCAGTATATCTTCATAATTGGGAAAATATAATTTAAACTCCAATACATGAGAAAGATGGGGCAGTGAAAGTGAAGCTTCTCAATATTCTCTAAAATGAAAAAGAAATGTTGTGCGGAGCTAATTCTATAGCGCTAACATCTAACACCTCCTCTGGTTCACATCAAAATGTCTCACATCTCCAGAATGACAAACCTTTATTAAACAGAGTTGAAAAACAGCTGCTTGTTTAGCAGAGTGCTATAATAATTATATTTGTGTCCCATCTGTTTCACAAGAGCGTAGTCAGTTTGTCTACCTGTTTCCAATTGTTGATGTCATTATTAGAGCAGTTTATCGTCAATTTCACTGTGATTTGTTCATGCTCACAAATCTGGATTTTCTCTTTAAACTGGCAATTTGCACTTGATTGCACTACCACTTTCCTGTTTCTCACACACACACACACACACACACACACACACACACACACACACACACACACACACACACACACACACACACACACACACACACAGTAAAGAGCACCTGCAAGCTTTACATTGTCCATCAGATGGCAGGCTTTCTCTTCAGTAATAATGGTCTGATGTATTTCATCTGCAGTAAATCAAGCAGACTTTTGTCATGTTATGTCAAAAAAACATTTTAGGGTTTGTCAGATTATGTAACCACACATGCAGTCTAATCACAAGGCTACAACCAGAAGAAGTCAAATATGAGGAATAACTTTGGATACATTTATAACTGATCATATGACATTGTGACCCTGTTAAATCTAATTGCACAAATTACCACAGAACCTTTGATTCTTGTTATGATGATTATTATCACATCTGAGTCACAGCAAGAACTACAGCCAGTAAACTATAGAGTCAGCTATTGGAGCTTGGGAGGACCCAGGAGCATTAAGCACAGTGCTGTCATGCTGCTGCTGCTGAGCAGCTCCAGTGGAGCAACAGGGGATTAAAAGTTCCAATTTGCAATCTTTTGGTCACAAGGCTACTTCTTGAACCTTCAGCCAACCGTCACTCCTATACTTTCCCTACGACTGAATTTGATGAAACGCTCCGTCCATTTTTGTGCACTGTTGTTTTTTTGTGTGTATTTATCATTGTCCAATGTGCTACCCTCCTCATTGACCAGGACAGTGGGTTTCACCTCTAATCAAATGTAAGAATTAATTTTTTCTTTCTTTCCTTATATAATTCAGTTGAATTTCAGTTGTATCTTAATCCTTGCTCAGATATGTTGACTATGTATTTCAATCGGTCATTGAGGAAATCTATCCTGCTCAAATCACATACACTTATATTAGGAGGAACATTTTCCCTCCCAAAAGTTTGCTATCAAGCAGAAATCCCCAAGAAAAGTGTTGGTTGATGACATTGGCCATTCTTTTAGCCAGGTTAAAGCAGAACATGTAGGTTTGTTTTCCAGCCCAGAAATGCATGTAAAAACTACTGCTGTGCCACAACATAGGAAATGGCATTACGGTATCTTTTTACGTTACCATGTCAGACACAGATTTTGATTCTACTAAACAAAATGTAATTCATAATGGTAATTTCATCAACAGTGTCCTAATGTAATGCGATTCTGAGTGTAATTCTATATCAGAAAAGATGTAATGTTATTTAAACAGTGTAAAATTACAATAAAGGCTAAAGATTGTGAAAGACAAAAAAAAGTAACTGCTGTGCAAGCTACAAAACTAAAAAAAAAAAAAAAAAAAAAAAAAAAAATCCTTTAGAATACAAAAGGCCACTTAAATAGGGCTAATACCAAAACTACACTTGGAAAAGGTAGTTTTAATAACGTGGAAGATAATACTGCCTGTAATAAATGTTGGTATTTAAAGCGCAAACATCATGAATCAATTGCATTTTTCATTTTAACAGAATTACATTTTGACAAGATTACATGTGCTGTTATCTGGACATATAATCATAAAGTCAAAGATAATTAAGTCACTTTTCTCAGACCTACTGAATCTTATTCTTATGCAGTAGTTGTACTTTGTGTCAAGAGCACATTTTTCACAACCATGTGTAGTTTACAAATTTAAATTTTTGTGCAAAATTCCACAGTTTTGAAGCTCATATCAATATATCAAGATATCAATACCAGTTAGCCTGAGTGCCAAGGCTCGGTACAGTGAGTCATTTATGCATCGAAACTTTGGTCTACCGCAGAGCTGATGAAATGTCCTCATCCGTTTGGTCCAGTAGAGATGGGAGATAAGGTGGCTTGCTGTGGCTATTTTCTTCTCTCAAAATAAAATCGATATCTGGTGTCACACTGTGCTGAAAGGAGGGAGAGAGCAAAAACACACACACACACACACACACATTCAGACTTACACACAAAAACACAAACATGGCACCTGCTCGGGGGAAACAAAGTCTCTCTGCCTTCCTCTGTCTTTTGATCCCTCTTCCTCATTTCCGTTCAGTCCCTGAGCAGATGCAGATTGCTTATGACAGATAGCATTGGTCTGCTGCCATTTCATTAATGTGATGTATTGCTGGTGACAGGCTTGGGCCAGATGGGCTGGGGGGGGGGTTTAAGCATCACCTCTAAAATACTGTGCCATCCAGGAAAATCCTCCCAGCTGGGGATGGATGTCTCATCTCTCGGCAGCACCCTCATCCAGTGGTATTAGCCCTGTTGCCTGTTGGGAGGGATCATGGCTGGGATTGTCTCTCTCCCTGAGCAAAGAAAAAGTGTTCAGAGAACACAAAAGAGGCTACTAACCTGCATGATAAAGAGATGAAAAGGCAACCTAATCTGTGGAGGTTTACCCGTGTTGAACAGGAATTTTCCCATCGCCTTTTGCTGAAAAAGAAGCTGATTAACTGATCATGAGTCAATCCAAATGTAAGACTCACAGTCGATGTCAATTCTCAGTTATCTCTTTATCTTATTAGTATCGGTCATTTTACACACAACACTCCACTCCCCATCATTCTTCAAACATGACTACTCAAAGACAGATTGAAATATCCAGCTATGTTAGTAAATAGTTCAGGAAAACACATCATTAGAATACAGTTAAATAATTTTATTTAATAACACATTTATTGTCATTTCAGGCGGATTTAACTTGAACTACTGTCTGGCCGTCCTTGTGTTTACAATTATAAACACTGTTACAAAGATGGGTCATGTTAGGTTAAAGGTCAATTGGCAGCATATATTGGCTTGCAAAGCAACATGAGACAACAGAACTCTGAAGAGGCCAAATTGTCTGTGCCAAGCTGCAGTGAAGTAAAATCAAAAAAATAATGTAATGTGTGGAGCGGAAGAGTTTGAATACTCCTGACAAACACCAACAAACTACATCAAATATGAGGAGTAGTGATCACAAGTTAAAAATAACCAACAGGCAATATCTATGTTGTCTGAAGGTCACATGTTTCACACAGTCTTTGTGCTTTAAGAATGCTTTATTGAATGATCCTCATGCAGATCAAAGTACCTTATGTTGGGGAATATGATGTGGAAATTTAGTGCCAATCTCCTCCATTAAAAGGCCCATCACTGTAATGAGCCAGGGGCATGAAAAGAAAATGAACTCGGAGAGAGAAGGGGGATGTTTTGTGAAGACGGAGAGCTCTTATTGTCTGTTTCTTATGATGGTGGAATAATAAGGCTACTCACTCACTCACTCACTCACTCACTCACTCACTATAACCAGAGGGTGACACTTTATAGAATATCACAGCATGTGGTGATAACCATAATGATGCGACAAACATTTGATAAAACTTTAATTGTTTACTTTTGGGGTCTGCTTTTAATTCATTGGAGTGAATCTGACAGTGAGAGAGGGGGAGAAAGTAATATTCACTGTTTGACTGAAATGTAGGAATACCTAAACTGACTCAGTAAGTATGCACAAAGACAAACGTTGTAGCTTTTGTCCTTGTCTTCTATACATTTTATGGCTAACTTGTGCATCATATATATACCCGTCTCTCCATGCAGTATAAATTATGAATGTCTGAAGAGTAAGGACTTTTTTATTTGCAATTTAAGGATCCCACATCTTTTGGTGCACTAAATTATTCATATATTCAAATGAATCTGACTTTGAGGACGTTTTTTCCTTTCTTCTCTTCTTTCATGAATTTAGAGTGTATACACTTCAGAGGGATTGGACAAATTTGCCAAAGACTATTAGTGGTAAAGGTTTTAGTAGAGCAGTGGTTTCACTTCACCTTAGGGTGTTTTTTTTACATGTGTTGTAGTTTATGCCCCACAGTAGTATCACATATCCATCGGACTCATTGTTATTCTGGACAAGTACTCGCCTGTCAGGCTGCCTGTCGTGTGTGTGTGTGTGTGTGTGTGTCACAGTTATGCCTCA
The DNA here is from genome assembly GCF_004354835.1 of Perca flavescens. Lineage (NCBI taxonomy): Eukaryota > Metazoa > Chordata > Actinopteri > Perciformes > Percidae > Perca > Perca flavescens. Next base: position 18,006,041 of record NC_041343.1, read on the forward strand.
GTATGTTTTCCCTGCTCCATGCCATCAGATCTGTGGGGCTCATTTTGATCGGCATGACACGAAAAGCTGGAGTGTAGTCCGTGCATATTTATTGGCTGTCTGATCTGCAAAATCTTTGAAAACCAAACTGAACATCACAAATAATTCTGCACACTATCTTGGAGACATGGAAAAAATATATTATATTTTTACTGTTTCTCCGAGATTAAGGATGCAAACGTACTTTCTCCTGCAGTAAGCAGAAGACAAGGAAAACATTCCGCTTTCCTGCGCTCATTAAATTCTTTAATTTTGCTTTTGTGAGTTTTTCTCTCAGCAGGGAGCTTTGCAAATTGCTGCAGATTACCAGAGACGTAAAGCATATCTGGTAGTGCATCAACAATACCTAGACATTCTAACATATTTGCAACTAATATCTTGACACCTTTCTGTTATCTAAGTATAAGATTAGTTTAGCAGAATGAGCTTGTCAAACCAACATACACACATATTTTAGCTCAAAATAGTTTCCAAATGCAGTTGCACCCGACCAGTAGCTGCATGTCTTCCCCTAGTTAACATGCAGTGCAGAGACTGGTGTCCTCACAAGGGCAGTGTTAGGATGGCATGGAGTCAGAACATGCTGGGATATCAGGGAATGACACGGAATTGGCGGCCACGCCTTCTGGGATTAGTGACAAAAACCAACTGAAGCCAAAGCTCTTATCTCCATCCTTCAGTCCTCTTTCTTTCACTCACACTCACACTCACACACACACTTGAGTTTGCACAGAGAAAAGCACATGTAGTCCCACAGACATAATTAGCTTTTCCTCTTAAGGAAAATAAAGAATTGTGTGAGTGTAACGATTCCCTGTGATAGGTTTAGAAACGGTTTTGCAGAGTGTGATTGGTAGAGTGAAGGTCAGGGGGAGTAATTATTTGAATAATTAAATAATGTTCCTTTCCTCTGTCCTTGGTTTCTCCCTCAACACTGTCAACACTAGCGAAACTGCCTAGAGCGTGTCATTAAAAATATTTATAACTTTTTTTTTCTTTGGGTGGTTCAGATTAAAAAAATATTCCCAAATGGATATATGCTCATCAGATGAATCCCAGACCTGTCAAATGGTTGTGTGAAGTACACATGAATACCAGCCATGTGATGTTAGTGAAAGCTGGATTTGGATGTGTAATAAAGTCATCTTCCTCTCATCTCCACTCTCTCTGTTCTCCAATGCTGCTATTCCCCTCCGGTGCCTGTGTCAGTGGGCAGATGGCAGAGGACAGAGGCATCTGTGGAAGAGGAGGCGCCTTTTCCCCTTCACAGAGCAGGGACAGGTGTCTTCTGCCACACGATTAACACCTTCATGAATATCATTAAGGAGCTAACAAGCTCATATATGAGATTCAGGGTCAAGTGCAAAACGTATTTTAGATCAGAGGAGACTGAACTATATTTTAAGTTTTTAATTCCAATAAGAGCCACATAGTCTTACAATTAAAAGAAAGGGTTGGTTCACCCAAATTACAAAAATATATTTTCTCAACTTGAACAAATGTCTGTCACCCAGCTAGCACCCACAGATGCTGTGGACCTTCAGTAGCGGCTGCAGCTGAGCTAGCTAGTAATATTAGCGTTCCCCGCAGTCCCTCCGCCAGACAGAAGTTCTGATCTGCCTGGGTTCTAGCCGCAACTCGACCCAGTTACAGCAGCAGTTTGCTCTACTTCCGGCAAAGTAGTCTCATCTGGGAGCACTAATATTACTAGCTAGCTAACTACAAAGTTAGCTTCCCCAGTGCTGCATTCAAACTCTGTCGGAAATTATACAATAATTTAATAATGAACGCTTAAAGTAGCCCAGTAACGTTAAAGGACAATTCTGGCACAAAACGAACCTAGGAGTTAATAACAGATGTGTACCCACTCTGTCGTTCTCTGGGACATGTTTCCATGCTAATCCAATGTGTTTGTAGCTTGAAAGAAGCTAGCGTGGACCGCTGATTAGCTTACAACGCTAGTATTCGGGGCACAGGGAAAGTAAAAATAAATCGCTATTCTGTACCACTAAAAAGGCTAAAAATATCACCAAACTTCAACAGTGGCATAATGAGGGTCCCTACATGTTAACCAAAGCATTGATAACTTTGTGAGTGTACAGACAGTTTATTGAACGAAGAGCTGCCGGAGCTCTGTGGAAGGGCTACGAGAGAGAGAGAGAGAGAGCTACCGGTAGTAGTAGCTAGTAGGTAAGTACAGCCCTGTTTATCAGAGAGGGGAAATCTTCAGACTATACAAAACACTGCGTCTCTTGGGTGTTGCGACACAACAGATCGCAACACCCAGGTAGTTTTTTTCTTCTTTGGCTGCCCTTTCACATTTGAATCACAATCATATTGGAAGATTGTGCTGAGTTCTTATATTATCTGTTATTTTTTAATTTTATTATATATTTTTGTTTTAACATGTTCAAAATAAAATAAACTAACTAACTTCTCATTCATCTGCCATTTTGGGGTCTCATCTGAGCAGTGCTGCCAGTACAACGGTAGCCGGTTATTGCTTATATACCACTGTGGATAGTAACGCAGTTTGCTGAGAGCAGAGAGCAAGGCTGTGTCCCTTACACAAACACTGGAGAGATGCGAAACAAAAGGTTGATTGGGTGTGTGGGAGGGTGTGCATGTAATGAAAAATATTGATTTATTGGTCAATTATATGTAAGCATTTATCTGGCTGCATGTCTACTAATCTAGCTATTTGTTTGCCCATGTTAAAGGTGCAATATGTAATATTGTGTGTAATACTGGCAGCTAGCGGTTAAAATAGTTACTGCACTACCAATTCAAAATACTGGAGAGTCGTTTCCCCCGCCCCCTCCTGCCCAGACTCGAAGTTCACGGAGGTTGCCAGGCTGAGACAGCAGCATTCACAACAATGTAGCTGGACGCTTTTCTCACATAGCCAGACATTACTCCACAGCACAGCAGAGTAGCTAACGGTAGATGCTGGCTATATTGACAGTCATAAAAGCCCGTGCTGACGCAGAGCTCTGTAACCAACTGACAGACACACTTTTTCGGCTTAAAATTACAGTATGAACCGCTAAAAACACAACAACCTCACTGTCCTCTCCACACGCCAGTCAGGCACACTTCCTCGGCTTAGAATTACAATACGAAACGCTAAAAATACCACTACCTTGCCGACGGAACACACTTCATTGGCTTAGAATTACGGCAACAATCGCTAAACACACTGCAAACCCACAGTCCTCTCTTTCCGATTTACAGCCCCCCTCTCGTGGCTTAAAATAACTCACCGTTGTCGGCTCCAGCCGCTGAAGAGGCTACACGCTGTAAACAGCCATGGGCTGCCCGGTAATGTTAACAGTTAGCAGGGTTAGCATGGCGGCGTTAGCCAGGACCAGTCGGGATCACTTTACTGGCTATGTCTTAATTGTTTTGGCGAGTAACCAACTCGGTTACTCTAGCTATATAATTCAATGTGAGTACACAAATGTTGAAATGACAAAAAATGCCCGTCCCTAGTAGCTGTGATAAATTAGCGTGAAGCTAATGCTTACCGGTTCAGGAGAAAATAAGCCAACTCTGCGTCCTTTTGGGCTCTAAGCTGTCTCCATCTTTCAAATACATCTCCAATATTTACCAGGGGGTTGTTACGTCTCTGGTCACGCAACTGTTAGAAACATGCTGTTTTCTTTTTTTATGTCATGTAGAATCTATCTCCGTTGATCCTGTTCGTTTGTTTGCTGCTTTCATGCCTGTACTAACGTTACAGCTGTAGCTCGCTGGGTTTACGTTTTTACAGGTATATCTGGCAACCCGGCCTGCCTGTCAAACTGGGCCGTTGATAACAACACACAGATCAAAACATAAACATAAATTCCGTCACGGAATGTAAATTTCAAAAAGAAAAAATACTGAAATTAGCATTGTTGTCAGAAAAGATAGTATTTCAGTTTAACATGTTTCCTTAATATCTGATGAGGCATTGGTGTCATTTTTGGATTTATTACAGTACAAATATTACATATTGGACCTTTAACTAACTATGGAAAATCTTGTTAACTGTGAGAAATATTTGCTCAGTGAAAATGAGAGCACAAAGGACAGAATAGATTTGACTGTTAATATGGTCATTATTGAAAGGTGATGAGCAGCAGGGAGAAAAGAGGGAGGGCAGAGACAGAGGAAGTCACAGAGGGAATGAGATTAGAGCGAGCACTACTCCCTCTCTTCTCTTCTCTCTTTTCTTTTCACTTCACCACTTCAGTAAAAAAAAATTCATTAGTTACAGCCTCTCAATTAGAGACCTTGTGTATGTGTGTTTCCTTTTGAAAGTGAGCCCATTCATAGAGAGAATCTACATCTGACAGTGTCTACTCCAGCTGTAGTGCATGTGTGTGTGTGTGTGTGTGTGTGTGTGTGTGTCACACTGAATGACAGAGAGAGGGAGAGGGAGCGGACAGGCTCATAGGGAAGATCTCAGCAGGGGCAACAGATCTGGATTTGCTCGGCTGAAAACACCAAACACAACGGGATGGATTTCTGCACGACGTGAACGCGACCGAGGAACACCCGCATCACACATTAAAAAAGGTCGGCAACTTTTCCTTTTTTCAACAATTTCATGTATGCTGCTGATGCTTCAGGCTGCTTTTCATGAAATGTTTCCAAATGTTTTTAAGAATGAGACAGAACGGGAACAGTGTTAACCTATTCCTGCTGAATACAAAGAGCCATTATTCACCTCAAATGTATCGGTCTCTTTTCAGTTGCCAGCAACTTTATTCAGTGCGTTACCAGTGCCTGCAGAGCAGTCTTAAGAGACAAACACTGTTACAGACAGATAGGGAGATATATGGAAGACAAAACAACGCAAAAATGAAATAGTAAAATGAAGGAAGAGAAAGACATAAATGTTCAATGAGACTTGCAGCGGGAAAGAATTAATGTACATTCAGTCACCAACTTGGGAAATAAGCGGGCTTCCCATGTGGCAGATGAGAAAAAGAGGGAAGGAGTGATGAGTAAAGCAATTGTCCCCCCAGATTGAGAAAAAAAAGGAGGGTTGCATAAAAAAGTGCCTTTTAGGGTAATGAGAACAAGACCAGGGTTTGTTTGTGTTTAAAATGATGTATGATTCACCCTGTTCATCATAATAAACACAGAGTGACAAAGGAGCTGCACACAGACACACAATCGGTATCAAATGTATTGGCAACTGCACTCAAGTAGAGCAATTAACAGAAATGAGAACGAGGTGTAAAAATATACACTTCACCACAGGGATAAACTAACGGCCAGGTGCGCGCGCGCACACACACACACACACACACACACACACACACACACACACACACACACACACACACACACACACACACGCTCATTATCTACTCTGGCCACTGACCAAAATATTTTCCTATGCGTTTTAACTCAAGTTTTCTTTCTGTCAATTATAAAAAGAACTTTGTAACACCTTTAAGATCTCCTCACAATTTAGCTTTTCAAAATCCTCACTTTCATGCACTGAATATCTGAGAATCAAATGACTTGACCTACTTGTGGAGCCTTCAAGTGCACTCAGGTGCGCTGTGAGATTTTATCATTTTATCACTAATGTAAAAGAAATTAATAAAAAAACATAGTTTATTGTTTTGTGGAATCATTCATATTCCACCTGTTATTTTAAATTTGGAGTTGTGTCTGTCATTTATTGTCATACGTCACTTGTATTATATTTGTAAACAGTCTTTTAAGGGACGACATTTTTAAGTAAATACTGAAGACTTGATACTTGAGAGAAATAGATTGGTTGACATTGTGTGGGGAAATGGTTGAGAGCTTCTGACGCATATCGACACATCACTTTATTCATACTTTCATCATTCCAGCATATGTCTGACCCCTAAGTGGGTCATCTAATCTGTGGTATTTGGGGCTGCAGAAGCGATTTGGAATTCATGTGGCTGAGCCTTTAGGTCTGTTTTCAGCTGATCTGGCTCAGAATATAATATCTAACATGTTTGAAATTCAGGCTCCTGGCAAACTGTTGTTTGAGCTGGAATAGTGTCTGAATGCCTGTGCGTGTGCATACAGTATGTGTGAAAATCTTTCATATTTTCACATATATGCATGTATCTGAATGTATATGGCATTCCTGCTATTGGCTTAGCTCGTCTTTGTCTGTTCAGGCACACACACACACACACACACACACACACACACACACACACACACACACACACACACACACACACACACACACACACACACACACACACACACACACACACACACACACACACACACACACACACACACGCGCGAATATGGCCCAAATGCCATGACATTTTGCCACACATGGATCTTGTCCATTATTCATGAAAGTGAAAGTGAAAAGCTAATACCATAACTGAACAGACAACAGAAGGTTTATCTTGGAGGTTAAGATTTTAGTAAATATTTGCATATGCTGCATGCATGGACGGCAGAAATTTCAGTAATGGCTGGAGCTATTTTGTGTCACCAAATATCACAGTTTTAATTAGAAACAATAGAGTCAAAGGCTACGTTGCTATCTTAAGCTTTGTTTCCATCCACTTGTCAATCGAATTATCTGAAGTTAACTAAAAACATTCATGCAAATAAAGCCGGTGAAAATGTTTCCATCCAATGGCTTTAAAGCGAATAAAGACCTATGTGTAATGACGATACATGCTGTTTTGCGGTCAAATTGGTATATCAAATAGACTTAAAGGTCCTATGACATGCTGCTTTTTGGATGCTTTTATATAGGCCTTAGTGGTCCCCTAATACTGTATCTGAAGTCTCTTTCCCAAAATTCAGCCTTGGTGCAGAATTACAGCCACTACGAGACAGTCCTACAATGAGCTTTCCTTAGGATGTGCCATTTCTGTTTCTGTAGCTTTAAATACTACAGAGGAGGAGAGAGGTGGGGCAAGGTGGAGGGTGGGGGTGTGGCCTTGACCAGCTTGCGGCCACGGTTGTTGCTCTATTTTCTCATGGGCAGAATTGGTACACAATCCGTTCTGCCTGCACGATCCGTTCTGCACATGCGCAAGATATTACTGTTTACGACCTGCACGATCTGTTCCACGCTAGCCTATGGCTAGCCTCCACCGGGAAGCTAACGTTAGTTTAGCTAACAGCTAATTCGGCTAACCGCTAGCTGACAGCTAGATTCAGTCTAAAATGACGTTAAGTCAAACTTAATGGGAAAAGCAGACTACAGCTAAATTAAGACTTTACAGTAATAACAATAAAGACAAGTATTGAGTGATTGTATTTTAAATGAGCACAAGTAAAGTAGAACTGACGTAACAGCTGTTATATATGTTAACGTTTATTTTTACGTTTTATTTTGAGGGTCTTTTAAAGTTATTACATGCTGTCTCAGCTAGCGGTTAGCCGAATTAGCTGTTAGCTAAACTGAAGTTAGCTTGGCTGTCACCCGGAAGCGTAACTAACGTTAGCTTGGCTGTCGACCGGAATTGTGGAACAGATCGTGCAGTGTCGTAAATCCTCGTACAACAGCGCATGCGCGAACATTTTGCGCATGTGCAGAACGGATCGTGTACCGACAGGCGGGCCAAATTCTCTGGGCCACTGTGGGTGGCAGGCAAGGCAGAGAAAGGGGAGGTAACCTTTCCCCTTATGACGACATAAAGGCAAGATTCCAGATTGGCCGATCTGAGCTTTCATTTTCTCAAAGGCGGAGAAGGATACCCAGGGCATCTATCGCCATTTCTAGCCACTGGGGGACCATAGGCAGGCTGGGGGAACTCATATTAATGTTTAAAAAACCTCATAAAGTGAAATTTTCTTTAAGACATTTTAAGGTCTTTCCATTAATTTTCGCACTGAATCACACAACATTCAAGCTAACATTTGTGAACAAAGTTTGCTAGCCGAAATAGATTGTGCCGTCTACCTACAACTGATTAATATTGCACAAGTTGTAATAGTGCTTATGTGCCAGATAATAGTGACATATTAAGCTATAATAAGACAACGCTATCAAAACATTGCTGATGAAAATAAATCATGGCATTTCTTAGATTTTTGCTATCTAAAATGGCCGTCATATTTTGCTCGTAAATTAAATTTAAAATGTCTCATCTCCTCGTTTGCTGACTTACATGGCGGGTGTCTTTGTTGACACCCGCCATGTCTGCAAAGAAAGTGGAAATATGTGGCGGAAATTACCTACAACTTCTTCATTTGTGGCGGGTTGCAACCAAACCTAAAACATCAAATAACATTTTCATCAGCGTTTAACGCATAAGTTGTTTACTAATAGAAAATCTAATGAGATCGAATGCACAAACTTTGTGTCGATATTCAATGGAATTTTACTGTTTTCATAAGGCATTTTTCATTCGATATTACTTAATTTTCATAAAAAGGTGTGGATGGAAACATGGCTTCTGTTAGGCCCTGAATGGGCAAGCTATTGTAAATATATAAATAAAAACAATAACACCAGACTCACATGAATCTTCAGAATAAACAGATCAAAGTATAGATTTAATGTGTTTTTGCTCTACCAAATACCAAATCCTTATAGGTCCAAGCCTGAGGGGGCTGGGAGCTTGTAACCCTATTGTAATCGCTTTTCAGTTCATTATTTTTCCACCACTAAGTGTGTCGCTGCAGCCTAAACCGTGCATGGTGTCTCGGTGCTAGTCCACAACCCTGCAGGGACCTCAGGCAAAAAAAATGAACACTTCTGCCACTAGGTGGCGCTATAATAAAACGGAAACACATTTTAGCCTACAACCCCCATACCGTGCACCACACGCGTTCCCTGAATGTAGCTGAATTACATGACGTAGGTCACACTGATTTCCACCTAGACTTTTGTCGCAGCAAAATCGCGATATACCGGAAACCTATTTTTTTCTAACTCCTCCAAGGCCATGCGTTTGATCCACTAAACTTGGCCTATAGTATCTACAGACGGACCTGACAAAAAGTTATCAAAATAATTCTGCTCACGTGGAAAATTCCACCAAAACACAAACTTTTGCATACTTCATATAAAGTAAATGCTGTCAAGACAAAACTTCTCGTTTGGCACGACACTCACACTCACAGTTGTGAAGATTCTGTTTTGCCATATTCCACTTTGAGCCATTAGGGGGCATCACAAATATGAAAAGATTATATCTAATTAAGGGCTCATGTGTTTTTTTTACAAAATTTGGAGGGTACAATAGGGCCACTTCTGAGGCCATGGTGTACTGATTGGTCAAAATGGGTGTTGCCTATTACACCCCCAAAAACTGCATTGGTGCTTTTAAAATGGATGTTTAAAATGTTGCATTTTCGATTTACTACAGACCTCACAGCTCATGCCTTGCAATTTTCCTGATGTTTTCCTCGCCATCATCACATTTTGGGTCTGACTTTTGCGGACTTCATGGGTCGTCGAGGGAGACTCGCGCCAGTGAGGCTTGGAAAATTTTATCTCTGAAAACAATAGTTGCTACTGTATGATATTGTTGGCATATTATTAAAGCTGGTTGATCATTTTCTAACACGTCAGATAACTTTAGAGCATAAAACTGCAAAGGCCTGTACAGCAAATGTTATAATTTAAATAAAAACAAATGTCAGTTTGCATGTAAAATACACACTGCACAAAAAAAATAAAAAATTGGGCAAAATATACTGAGGACAACAAGAGCACAGGATATTTATGTGGACAGAACTCATAAGAAAAATTGGGCAAAATATACACTGAATACTGACAGTTAGGAAGATTATAAGGAGATGATAAGAAAATTAAGAAGAGTGAGAAACAGATTGAGAAACTGGAGCAGAGGAAGCTTCACGGCACAATGTCTCAGGAGGAGTTTTGCTGAACATACTCTGCCAGCAGAGGATGAGATAGTTTGGGGGAGTGACTTGCAGAGATTGTGCAGCTCAGTAAGGAGTTTGATCAGGACAAAGGGGAGCTTTAGAAGTCAAGGCTCAGTGTCTATAGATACAGGCTGGTTGTGGACAAACAATATGCTCAAGTTGAGACTGAACAAGCAAAGGTGGAGCAGAGGGTGAAGAAAGCTGCGGAACTCATGAGGATAAATTCTCTCAAGGCAGCCCAGTTTGAAGAGTGTGCAGTAGAGATAGCCAAAGACTGTACAGAATGTATTAAAAGCTCTTGACGTAGCCGAGAGGGAAATGCTGACATTGAAAAATAAATCATAAAAAGTCATAGCTGAGAGTGAAATAGAAGAACATTTCTGAAAGGACCAACTGATGAGCTCCAGACTGGAATATGCAGGGGGAAACGGGAGTATGAGGAGGCTGAAAGGCAGAATAGTCTCAAAATGCCTGAACTTCCCTGACTGGGAGTGAGGGGGAGATACTTATTCTATGTTAAATTGTCAATGAAAGAAAGTGACGAAAGTCAAGAGAATGCAAGTCAAAGAACGTCAAGCTTGTGATGTCCATGACCGCAAGGAGCGCGGTCATGGAAGGCTTGTATCATGTGGACGCGATAACAGTTTTGTTGTCATTACTTAGAATTCCTCAAGGGGCAGCAGAAACTACGCACTATAGCTTTAAAAGTGACATATTTATTCTGATGTGAAAAGCTGTTCATGTGAATTTCAAAAAGTAACTGATAAATAATTATCATTTGGTTATCAATTTGGTGCGGTGGTATCAGCCGGGGGGAAACACAGGTATGGGTATGGGTCACAAACTGGGCTTGCACATTTGATGATGTTCATGTTTAGCAGAAATCCTTAAAAAGTAGGAAAAGTATCAACTAGGGCTGCACAATATATTGTTTTTTTATCGTCATTGCGATATCAACCTGGGCAACAAACACATCGTGAAAGACAGAGATTTTTTGTGTTTGTTAACATAAAATATCAGTAGAAAAGTGTACTTAAAAATGTAACTGTCATTCTTTTTTTAGTGGTGCCTTTTTTCAATTCAATGTTCAATTTGTTCAATAAAAGAATGTTGCAAATTATTTCCTTTAATTTGTTTTTAATTCAACAAGCAGTTCGTTGTATTTTAGCAGAATACTGAAAGTACACTTTAATATATGTTTAGTTACTGCAAGTAATATCGCGGTATCAAGCTGATAAAACAATGTTGTTGTATGTCTTTTGAGCTGTTAAAGACAAGGTCTTCAAGCCCCAAAACAGAACATTAGGGTTAAGCAACAGCTGAAGTTAAGCCAGTATCTTGTTACAGAGACTCAAGAACAAGTGAGATTACAGCTCGGTGGGAGAGAGATAAAAACGAGGCACAAAAGGCAGAAAAAATAATCCAGTCCAGCTTCAAGAGTCAGCGATTTATTCTCTCAGTCTCAGAAAATGCATAAAAGGAGGCTTAGCTGACCAAAGAACTGATCAAAGTCACGCTAGTGTTGGAGAGAGTGTGGAGAGAATCAGCATAGAGACTGAGGCTCAGCTGGTGACTGCATCCAGCTGATTGAGTAGCAAGCAAAGCATGATTGTAGAAAATTACATCTTGAAGAAAAATAAAACCCATCACATTTAGAGGAAAAAGTGAGATTAACTTAACACCTCCTTTTGCAGACCTCTAGTGGTTTAACTTCTCACTGCTGCAGTGATGTAGTACTCCCGGATGTGGTCAGTACACTGTGACATCACCGTTAGGTGTGGTTACAGGTGCAACAAAGAAAACTTTTGGCCACTCCCATACCACTGATGTGGGGATATAGTCAGAGGTAAAAGAGAAACTTTCAACCAGAGAGAGCAGTGAAACACTGTTTTTCCTGGTGCTCCATCCATCCAAACCATTTGTAGACAAAAATAAACTCAGATCCATGTCTTCCTACCGCAACCAAATAAAAAGTAAGACATTTTCAGCATTTATATAATTTTCCTGAATAGGGATCTATCATTTACCCATTAGCCCTTGGTGTTCTCTGTATTACACTCGGAGGTATTCCTAAGGAAAAAAAACTACCGATTCACTTAACGTGTGTGTGTGTGTGTGTGTGTGTGTGTGTGTGTGTGTGTGTGTGTGTGTGTGTGTGTGTGTGTGTGTGTGTGTGTGTGTGTGACCTCTTTAGCCTCAGTGGGACTGCATGGCATGCCCTCTTAAAGTGGATTAGCTTAAAAAAGAACCGAACGTACCTTGTTGCCTGGATACAAAAAGCATCATTAAGCCCAATTATCAGCCACTTCAGCTCACAATGATTCATGTCCATCACAGATTTGAAAACAACATATCATTAACGACAGCAACCTATACAGAGCAGGAAAGAGTAGGAGGGGTATGACAAGAGGAGGACAGTAGATAAGATGACAAAAAGGTGGCAGAGTAGAAGAAATTAAAGCAGAGAGATAGAGAATGAGTGAGCGGGGTGGGGGAGGGGGGCTGAATCTATCTAATGAAAAGGTGAAACACTGGCTGTCTGAAACAAAACAAAACCTGCAATCACTGATCTCTAATCATGCACTTGTACACTCACACACACACACACACACACACACACACGGACACGGACACGTACACAGATAGCGGAACAGATGTACACAGATGAACATACATCGACTTTGTATGCACCCATAAATGTATGCACATACACATATATTGCCAAGAATGAGGGAACATGCACACGTACAATTAATGCAACACATGTAAAATAATTGTAATGTGATGTAAATCTTGTAATTTTATATGATCATGTCGCATGTATAAGAGTGTCACTGTTTATTGTGTATGCTCAATATAGCCTGACTATTGTACTTTTGGTAATGATTACATGATATTAGGGATGTCACGAGAACCTATACTTCGGTACCAACCCGGTACCTGACGTTTTCATTTTTGTAAATCACGCTCTCCTTGGCCCCTCCACTCCACACCATAACAGAAAGTTGAAACTAAAAGAAAACACTGAAACAAGAGTGACATGATGCAGATCGGGCTCGGTTTACTAACTAGGGACTGGGGTCGCAAATTAGCCTTGGCTAGAAATCCTATATGCAACACATCTTGCACATTATTGTAACCTGTTACAACGTTTTTTGCATTGTCCCTGGCAAATAAACTAATAAATAAATAGGCATGTTCATAGACTTGTCTGACAGGCACATGACTGATTGACAAATTTCTAGCTGAAATTACAATATTTGTAAAATTGAAGTAGAATTTGAAGTGGACCTCCCGGTGGACCTTTTTTTCCAATATCAGCAATTAAAACTTTTAATGAAATTGTTAATATACCTGAAATCAAGATGGTCATTACAGGGGGATAGATAGAGGACAGCAGAAGGAAGAGCAATGCATGGGCAGTAAATATCCATACTGTAGGGATGTAACGGTGCATCGTGAATCCGTTAAAAATCGATTTAAACCTCAACCGGTTGAGATAAAAAAATCATTGATAAGACAGCTTAGGTGAGAAAGGGGGAAGCCTGGACCTTTGCATTGAGGCATAAGCCTCGAAGGTATATGTGCACCTGCTCTATCCACTGAGCCAAGCCGGCCACATCAGGACACAATTTTTAAATAGCCTAGGGCGTAATGCTAGTTAACATACAGCAGGTAACGTTAGTCTACCGTTAGCTAGCAGCTGGCTTAATTAAACACGGTTAAAATGCTGACAGCTAAACAGTCTAACATGTGTCACTGGAAAAGGATTCCAACAGCGGGACGTCAAATAGTCTGCCGCTGAAGACACAGAGGAGACTAGCTACACTTTGAGACACCGTGGACACGGGCGCTGTAAACAACAGTGACGGGACTTAGTGTTGCGTTTGGGTCCAGCTCCGTAAGCTTGTGTTTCGTTCAATGTTGTAAAATACCCTTCTGCCGTCTTGTGTTTTATTTTTGCCATTTAACAGCAAATGACTGGTGAAAGTTGTTATGAGTTATTGTTATTACATTTTAAATAAATCATTTAAATGTAACAATATGTCCTTACATAAAACAAGCCATTCTTTAATGTTTATTGTTTTATTTAAGATAAAATACTTATTTCAGTTGCACTTTTGATAAGAGGGCACATCTGCTGTTTTGCACAGTTTATATAAATAAAGGAATATTTTCATTTCCTTCTGTTAAAAAGAATCGTGAGTTACATCGTTACATCCCTACAATACTACAACTCTGAAAATTTGCAGGAGAGAAAGAGCCTATATAAGTCAACAAAAGTGACAAGACAGTTTTTGATTGGGCTGGGAAGGCGACTAGGAGTATTTGATAAAGAAAACAGTTTGGGGAAGAGAGCATGCAATCAGAGAAAGAGCAGCCTATCCTCTTCCCTCATCATTATGCTATGTATATCCCTGAAGGTACAGTGGGCCGTAAATTAAAGAGAGCAGAGTTCTAGTCAACTGTTATAATCCAGAGAGGGACAAACAGAGAGAGAATAAAAGGGAGTGAATAAGTGAAGAGGAAAAGTGTTTGAGGATAGAGTGGCTTGCTTTAACACGACATTGCTCAATAGGAGATAAAAAAAAGTGTTGTACCAGGTCAGTGTATATTTTGGTCCTTCGATTTTCATTTCATAAACAGGTATTAAAAAACAAAAAACAAATGGTTATTTGATTTTCGTTTTAAAAATACAAATTTTGAAATTGAAATAAATGCCGTTTTTTTTCCTTTTCATGGTCAAAAGGGGATGGGAGAAATTTAAAATATGCTTTGATTTTCAATTTCTTGGTAGCGTTGCATTTCCCCCGACTCATTTCCTGGTTCTCCTTCTCCGTAAACAACATGAAATCAACAAGATAGTTAACTTGTACTGCTCCAGATTTCCCACCGTGGTCAGAAAGAACAGGGGAGACACTTTAGTTTCTTTCACTATATGACTCTAGAGTCACTACTCGCTGCGGAGCTAATCGCCGGCACTCTCTCACTTCTCCCTCGCTCACCAGCTACACACACACACACACACACACGGGCGACTCGACACACACACCAGCGCACAAGTATAAACATCAGGCCACTTGTATATGTGCTACGGAGAAAGCTCTGCCTCCGGCAGCAAAAAACACCGCTGGCTAAACTATTTAAAAATGCCGTCTGTCGCTAGCAATGCAGTGATCAGTGACAATTCTTTCCGACCAATCTGTAGCCTGCAGGGTTTCACGTCACCTTCTCGGCTCGCCTCAGCTCGCTTGGAACCTCGACTGAGGAGGTACTAAAAAAAGTACCTGTTAGCAGGTACCAGGTACTTTTTTTTCGTAATGGAAAACCAAAAAAGGCGAGTAGAGTCAAGGCGAGGCGAGTAGGTACCATGTAATGGAAAAGTGCCATTACATTAACATTACCGTCACAGCGCCAAAGTAAAATCAAAGCATGTTTTAAATTTTCACATTCCCTTTTGACAACGAAAAGGAAAAAACGCCTTGTATTTCAATTTTAAATTTTGTATTTTAAAACGAAAATCAAATAACCACTTGTTTTTTTGTTTTTTAATACCTGTTAATGAAATGAAAATTGAATGACCAAATTAACATACACTGACTGTACCAACATTGGATTGACAAGTGTTACAGGCTCAGAAGGAAGAGCTGGGTCCAAACTGGTGCAACACATTATTATGATTTAAAGGAGTGACCTGTGCAAAACATATTAGTGACAATAGTCACCAAAGTTGTTCAAATCATCATCAAGTGGCTTGTGCATCAGCTCTATAGCTGACAGTAGGGGGTGGTAATATCCTGTCTTGCTATAAACTTCTCATAATACTTCAATGTAAAGGCTCAGTAACGTTACTTGACATGTGCCCATACACTGCACCTAACCTGACTCCGCCAGATGGATTGCTTCGCATTTGCTCGGCATATCCATCTGGGAACTTTCCGTTGGAGAACTTTTGGGAAGGGGCGGAATACTGGTTATTTGATTGGATGAACCATCTGTCTATCACCTATAGTTGGTGATAGACGGGCCAAATCAACCAATCAGATCCACGAAGCGTATGAAAATACAACCACAAGCCCGCCCCTGCTGCTGCAGGCAAAGCATAGCTCGTAAGCTCAGCATGCAAGCAACATGTCGGTAAAGGATATTTGCCATTTGTGTAACGAGAATTTAGGAATAAAAGGCACCATTTCAGGTTCCCGGACCATATTCCTAAAGAAGGATCCAAGAGAAAAAAGCATTAGCGAGCAGCTAACAGAATTAGGGCTACCGCTGGCTGATAATACTGGTTAGCTGATTGGATAAACCATCTGTCTATCACCACCTAACCCACCTCAAAACCAACGCTGATTGGCCCGGTCGTTTGGCTAACGGCTCCAAATTTTCTCTGCATCAAGATGCCAGACTGATCTGTGAGTGGAAAACTGGAGCTCGCGAGATCAGGACGGTCTCACGAGGCTACACTGCACCCAAACTCAATAACATTTATATGCCAAAGTAAAAAAAAAACACATTAAACATACAAAAATACATATTTTCACAACACTTGACATGAGCAAAACTCTCCATGCTTCACACAATCCGCATGCCATGATCAACTGTTTGCCTAATTTACCTGCCTAATTATCTACCTACAGGCATTAGGTTTAACTCTGCTAGCTAACGGTCTGTCAACTAGCAGTGTTCTTAAATTTAACTCACTACGAATTCACTAATTAGGATAGGACACCGTAAAAATGTATAAAAGAACACCAAACAAACTACTAGGGTTGTTTTTAACATTAACTAAACATTTCACTGGGCTTTAGCGACTCCAAATGGCCGTTAAGGTTAGTTAATACTTTCCTAGCCGGCGCCATGGATGTAGGCCGGCGCTAATCGCTAATGCTAATCGCTAACACCTAGCTAACGTTATTCGTTATGCTAATCGCTGTCGCTTCCAGCACATACACATATCCCAGCCTTGCATGTAGCATGTAGTTAAACTGTAGTTAAACATGTAGTTTAACTCAAATTTACAGTATCATTTCCGACCCGAACAATTGTTCATAGTGTTCAACAAAAGATTATATCGTATTTTGTCACGGTCCAACAGTTCAAATATGGTTATCTTACCTGTGCAAAACATGTTTATGACAATAGTCAGCATCACTCAACATCAGTGCAGTGAACTCACGATCGTGACTGTGAACGATGCTGATAGCGCTGAGCTCTTAACGCCCTCTGCTGAATTTTCTTCGTACTAGCACAGACCATATAACAAATGTCTAATTTTTAAATGGGGGCATTCAAATATGCATCTAGTGTTTTCTAAACCAGTTTTCACACGGTAGCCTACTTCACAAATGTACTGAAAATGGTCTGTTAACACCTTAGGGGCCACACATGCAGTTATTGTATTGCAGCTCAAAGGCTCATGGAGAAGGTGAATATAGTTTACTCCACTCCCCTAAATATATAATGTGACCAGGCTCACATATGGTCCATTATGAAATGCATAACCATGAAATGGAGAGAAAAGAGGGCAGAGCTGGCAGATAAGAAAGAAATGAGCACACGCCATTGTGAGGCAAAGAGTGTGTGTGCTGACCCCCTGCTTTCATTCTAGTAGTCATGGTCAATCATCCCTCCCTTTGAAGTGTCTTTCTCTGCTTTCATATATCAAGTCAAGACACAAGGCTGGCCTAACCCAAATACAAAACAGCCTCTTTTGCTCTCTGTCTCTCACCAAGACTGTGAACATTTCTGCACCACAATGCTCAGTCACATCGTCTAGTTAGTTTTGTGCCATGCAGTTATTTGCAGTGGAACATTATTAGCAATATCAATGGAGGAGGGTTGGCTCTCAGCTGTCTTTGTGAAAGCTGATTATGAGTTTAATTTAATCAGATAAGGATGTCTTCGTTTATGAGCATATGAGGCTCCAGGCACCAAGCCTGACAGGCCTTTAATGAGACATGCACTCCCCCTGCTGTTACTCTTTATTATAGTCTGGCCACTATAGCTCCTTTAATCTGTCAATCTCACAAACATGTTACAACAGAGTAGTTCATGGTAGTTTTTGTGATTACCCAGATATTCATTACTATACACATGGGTGTTGGACTATGGGGAAAAGGGGGACTGAGTATGAGGGCCCACAAAGATAATTCAATCAGGAGAGACTTTGTTGCAGATATGCAAGATTTATTTGTAAATTACATATGCAAAATATGAATTGTACATAGTCTTTGGAGATTAGACTCCATCGTATAAAATGTAGATATATTTTAAAGGGTTTAGGAAAACCCAAACATATCCCCGATGGAGTCTAGACACTGGTGGTGCTGGTGGTGAAAGGGGCACGAAGACCAGAACCAAGGAGTCGAAGGGAGCGGTCAGCCGGAAGAAAACCGAGAGTACCGGGTGAAGATGCCTGGAGGTGGAAGGGGAGGAGGAGGGTCACACTCTTGCCTGAAATGACAACTGACAGCCGCAGAGGAGAGAACAGATTTAAAACATGGATGTCATGCTGTGATTGGCTTGTGAAATACGAGGCCGAATCTGATTGGTTTAACTGAAAAGCAACTCTCAAAAACAGCTGATCAGTTTAGGAGAAAAGTGATAAAGTTATTAAAGTTTCCCTGAAAGAATTTAAGCTGAGCTACATTAGAATTAATAGCTGTGTATGCAGGAATGGTCCCATATAGAGAATGCCTTTATACAGGGTCCAGAAACGTTGTGCTACGCCCCTGCTTATACATTATAAATGTTCACATTGCACTAACTTTCAGAACAATTCTGCAACCCCCCACTTCCGAGAGTCATATTTTGTATATAGTAAAATATATAGCCTAACTTTGTATACTTGACTGTGAAACATCCAATGATAGTATATTGCTTGATTATGGGTATTTCATACAGATTTAATACATTTAATAACATACTATGGTGATTGCACTTTTTTGCTTTTTTAATGCTGCAAATACATATCTTTCCAAGTTATTTATCTACAGTTTATAATCTCCTTAGCCCTGAAAACAAGTGTTTTAGCTTAATGGTAGATGGTAAGGTTAACCATCTAGGGCAATGCAATAAATATTTTTATCTATTCTGCATCTTGGGCCTCTTGAAGTAAAGTGTTGGCCCTGTATCAGAATTGTAGACGTGGCCTTGTATCAGAATTGTAGACGTGCTCTCTGTCTTTTAATCTCAGCCAAAACTGAGGACGTGGGTGAAAGCTCTTGTGTCAGCAAGCATCTGCCATGCTGAAGTGTCCTGGAGGGAGAAAATAAATCTGTGGCAGCTTCAGCAGACAAAAGATCATTTCTCCTACAGGCCATTTAAATGATCAATGTTGAAGTGCCTTTCTGTTTTTGTCTTTTTTCACAATAGATCTCACTCATCTTTCTTTTTCTCTCATGCAAATCTATACGGAACATCAGCCAGGATGTCAGGAATGGACGCGCTGTTGGTGAACCGTAATGAGACTGAAATCTCTCCAATAGACAATGGGACCTTCCTCCGTTTCTCCCCAACCTCTGCTTCCACATCTGCGGCTGCCTCATCACCAGGACGTCCGGGCAACGTTTATGTTTACGTGTGGATCTTTTTCGGCCTGCTGGTATTCCTCCTGACGCTGCTCATCATCTCCCTCCACAGGCTGAAAAACATCATCTCCTCCTCCTCGTCTGTCCCCGACTGCAGCAGCGAGGGAGGGAGCTCCTTCACCAACATGGAAATCTGTAGCATCTCGTCCCAGAGGTCCACCATCTCCTCACTGTCCACCTAAGGGAGATGGGATGGAGCACATACAGACACATAGACATACAGTATATGTCCATGTGCTTACATGGTAAGCATGCACATACACAAAGCCCATGGAGGTCCAGCGCCTTCTCACTGTGACATACAAATACAAAAACACTTTGTCAGCCACAAAGAAGCGGACAGCATGGCATTATAGTACATTCCGTGCATGTATATTCTAATTCCAGTGGTCCAGTGAGTCAGGTATGTCCATGCGATTTGCATAGGCACAGGTGAAATATAGCTCACAATGTGATGAAGAGGTATTGAGGGGTGAGACTGACTGAACCCCTTTGAGCCTTATTTCAACAACAAAGACAGATGAACCTGAGAAACTGCTCTTCCTCAGCAGGAAAAAGCATTGGAACTATTGTCTTTCCTCACTGTTTTTGTAAAGGTAATTTATTGTAGTGTACCTGTCATATTTACTGTGGAACAAATAATATTGCTTTATAGTGCGTACAGCATGTCTCATAATGTCTGTAGACTACAGTACATTGCCAAATCAGAATTACAATAATATTTAAGACCATACATTGTACAGAAATGCATGCTTGTGTCTCAGTTGTTCAGTAAGGCTTTGGGAACTTTTTTTTTTTTACCAAATTTCTGTATGATGCCCCTGGGGAAAGGACAAGACATCCTGCTGTGGATGTAAAGGTTAGAAAGAAATGAGGGCTGTGTCTTGGACTGTTGACAGACAGTCAGCCTCTGACTGCAGACCAGGTCAAAACTGGCATAAACAACAAGATGAAATTCTGGTCTGGTTGCAGTCTCCAAAGTGACTGATGCTCTGAGAGCTCTGTGCAGCTGTCAGCCTTGTCTGTATTCCAAGTATAACTACAATAATGGTTGTTTTGGCTCAACATACATCATTTTTGTTTTAATACCATAAAATGTTTCTTTGACATGGCAACAAAAATACACACTCGGAACAAATTATTAGAAAAAGGTTCATTCATCTTTGTCACACTTTGCCATAAAATTCAATATCAACTGACGGCTCAGAGAGCAGCGATGACGGCTACGAGGCCACGGACAATACAAGGAGTCATATCTGTCCGTGTTCTTATCAACAAATCCTCATTTTTTCCGTTGATGGTACTGTGTCAGCCAAACTCTTTGGTTCCCCAATCACAGTGTTGACTATTTGTTCATTATCTCAGCTGTTGACAAACATGTATGGTTATTATGTCTAGAACCTGTTTGGTTTAAAAGTACAAAAGATGTTTTAAATAATAGCTAAATGTTGGTTTTCAAGTTAACCAGTAAGTAAACTCATTGTTTTAGCCTGGTGATGTTAAAAGAATAACCCCCTGATTGAACCCCCTGACTGTGTTTTGTTATATTAAAGCTCACATTTTCAGTTCTAGTCCTGCAAACACAAATCATTCAGTGAAAGTAGATTCAATTATTTTCCTTGCATGATTTACTGTACTGGATGTAACTGCAAAGCTGACTTTTGTCCCTGGATTAAATGAATGCGACTAAGGATTCCATCCTCTTTTACACATTTTACATGTTCTCTTTTTTTCATGCTTGTAAGGGATGTATTCCTACCTGTATCTCTATTTGATTACTGGGTCTGCTGCATAAGGTGCTTTAATATCCTGTTAACGGAAACTCCCAGCACCATGAGCCCAACAAGTCTACAGCAACTTGTGACGCATGCAATTAACCAAACTCACACCTGAAACTTTCCACAGTTTATCTTTAAGAAGCTCCACAGGAGAGGCTTTGAGTTACATGACTTGCTTAAGGGAACTTGAGTTCTTTCATTGATTCGATTTAAGCAGGAGACAATGCAGGACCATATCCTACAGATGGAAAAAGCATACAGCTAGTGCTGGAAATAGAAACTGGACACATTGTTAAATTAACACTGCTCTGTATGTCTTAGGTCTGTGTTCTTAGGAGGTGCTGCAGAGAATGACAGACAGTAACAGACTGAAATGTGTCTCTTGAAATCATCTGAAGAAGACTGGTGTCTAGTGAATAAAAAGTAAAGTCATCAAATTCTTTGCATATTTTATTTTTCTTATCATGATTTTTTTTTTCCAACTCACACATGTCATATTTTACATCTTTGCAATAAAACATGAATACAATAGTTTTTAGGGTTTCATAGATCCAAAAATATTTAACCTTTTTTTGGATACATAAGTTGAACCTGTCGATAGAGTATGTGCATGTGCGCATTTGATCAAGATGGCTTCACACATACAGTACATCTCACATTTCATCCCCTGTCCATCCTCTTCCCCACCTCTATCAGCTACAGAATCATGATATTGCTTACAACTGTGAGGTTGTAAAACCTAATAATCACACATGAGCTCAACGCTTTAAATACAAACATCAATGCACAAATAATCCCGAAGGGGAAATGGACCTAAACGAAATGGCAGCCGATCAGAAAGAACCAAGCTAATAAATAATGATATGTGATTGGTGCAAAGTGCAAATACAAAACAAACTTTTACATTGATTTGATTCTCTTTTTTTAAATTAACAACAAATGTGGGTAAGTGAAGCTTTCCTTTGCGCTTTCAGTCTTATTCAGCTGATTAAGTCTCCCATCAAGCCTGAACCAAGACTATATGTACATATTTGACAAAACAATCACCAAATATACAAAGGAAATCAAGTCAGTCTTGTGGTTGTCATCCTTGGTGGCACTGGCAAGATCTCTTTATCATTACCATCTTCGGCAAAACAATCACCATCCTGCCGTTATTATCATCAGTCTTGTCAACATTATAATAATAATTATTACACAGTATTTTACATAAAGCAAGTCATTAATAAATTAAAGGTGATAAGCGCAGTTTGTGTAGTGAAAGAACATGTGTAGACTCTGAAGGAAGCAGAGCCTTATTTACATAAGAATTTAACCCTGCTGCGGGTAAAAGGAAAAAAAGAAGGAAATTAACATTATAAAATAAAACCAGATAAAATCAGATAAGATGAAAATCTAATGAAATCATAACCCAAGGCAATTTTTCAAGGGTAAATTTTAAGATCAAGCCAATAGCACCGGTGTTTGAACAGTGGGTGGGGCTGGATCAATTCTGACCTTTTCTAATCAGTTTAGACACATTGAAGGAGTCTTAATTTATAGTCCACCCAAATAATTCCCAGACTGAACTCCCCGACAAAGGAAAAGTAAAGAACAAAATTGATAAAGAAGAAAAATATAAGTGAAAACAAAACTTCGGTTCTTTGTCTGTGAAGCATTAAGCGTACCACGAATGGTAACTGCACCAGTCCTGTGAGTGGTACGGGTAGGATCGACCTCTACAAGGTCTGCTTGACTTGCTCTTCTCCCCCGTTCTGCAGTCTGTCTATTTTATGAGCAGGTTTTGGTGTGTATCTTCGGGGTATTATGGGTCTGTGGTAACACACGTGTGTGTACGTACACGTATGCACAGAGGAAGTTATTTCCACCAGCGCTGCTGCATCCACAACTCAAGTAAACTTCACAAAGGAATAGAGTCTAAGGTCCAGTACTTGTTTTTCCCTCGTCTCTGTACCTTTAGTTTCCCCGCGTTGCAGATACACAGCAGAATGCATCACCTCCTCTCCCTCTTGTTCTTCTCTCCTCTTTCCATTCTCCCCTCGATCATGCTGTCCACCTCAGTACCTGTTCTGGTGTTCGTAGTGCCAGCGGTTGAAGTCTATGTTGAACGCCACAATGCTGCCAGACGCCATACCAGTGATCAGAGTCCTGAGGGCAGAGCACACAGAATGTCACATCTGTAAACCAAATTATGCAAATAAAATACATAATTTATAACATAATAAAATAAAAGGGTTGCAGTGCATCAATCATTCCCTGGGCCCTTGGCCTCATCTGAGGTGTGATTAAAATAACTGCCCCATTAATGATCATTCAGTAATCTCTGCTGCCCCCTTTGAGGTGACCCAGTTTTCCCAACAACAGTAGTCCTGTCTGCATCTTCTTCTGTCTGTCAGAGTGGCACCCTATCTATTTTACCTCTGGTCATGTGAGAGATCCATGGCACGGATCCCTGCGTCACAGCCTGGATAGATGTAAAGCTGTTTGAAGTCGCACGCCTGCCACACTTCCACAACTCCGTTATCACCTCCTGTCACCAAGTTCTGTCCGTCGCTGCTCAACAGGATCGCCTGGAGAGAGAAAAAGAAGAGACAGAGAGTTTTCAAAGAGGCTCAAGGGCTTCAGTGTGTCAGGCTACAGTAAATTGGATTGTTTTTAAGTAAATAAGGACAGTATTCAAGCATGAATATACACCAAAAAGAATATTACAGTATTAACTGAACAGCCTTACCCGTGTGGAATCGTTGACCTCCATTTGTGCCAGCAGTTTTCCATTTATGCTGAAGTTGCAGAAACGACCTCTCTCATAGTAGATGATGCAGTGGCCCTCACTGGACACTGAGATGAGGCGGGGCCGCTGACAGAGCTCTGGCCCCTCCAGGGCCCTAAGCAGGTCCCCTGTGATGGTGTGGACCAGGCACGGGCCCTCTGAGGAGCAAGATCAAAGCAAAAATTGTCAATATATTTTTTTGGAGAAATCAGCCCAACGTCTAAAAGAAATTTAGAAAACAAACTTTGTGGAAATCACTCTTAGGCCCAGACAGGCCATAATAAAGATACACAAACCTTTAGCTCCACTGATGACCAATCCCAGCTCTGCACAGACAGACACACACACCACCTCGTGGTCATGTCCTGTCAGTACTGCCCTGGGAGCAGGGTAGTCACCTGGAAGAGAAAACAAAGTTAGAGACACCATCAACCTCTGGGAGCTGTAGTGTTTTCTGAAGTAGGAACCTACTCATGTAAACAGTGAGATAGGCAAACATTCAAAAATGTTGTTTCCACCATGTCGCCACTCACTATTGTTAGGGTTGTCCCCAATTATGTGGTGTCGTCCACTCCAGTACCACAGAAGAAGAGTGGCATCTCTGGAGCCTGACACAATGTAGCAGTCTCCACCGATGTAGGACTCCGACCTGGCCAGACACGTCACCACATCCCAGTGGCCAAAAACTATCTGGGTCAGCTTTCCTGTGGAGAGGAAGGAGGAAGACAGCTAAGTCAGTTTGTGCTCTTTTGAAGGCCATGGTTGCTCTACTTAAACAAGCTAGTTAGTGACTAGAGCGTCACTAAATCTAAATCAATAAATCTCTGGACCGATAAATAGAGAAATGTACCGTATGCCCAGGTGCAAATGTAAAAAAAGAGTGTTAAACTGTAAATCTTCTATAGATCAATACATCTAAACACAAATCTAAATAAAATTGCAAATGCATCACTACATGATCCGCATTTAAAACTGGATTTAATTTCTACCGTGCTTAATGCTCAACATGTCTCATAAATACTACAAAACCTACCAGTTTCAGTGGAGTAAACACGGAAGCTCTTGTCCCAGAAGCCGCAGACCAGAATGTAGCGGTTGTCGGCAGTAACCACAAAACAGTGTGTGTTGATTTGGATGCTCTGGTCCACGAGGTCAGTGATCTGACGCTTGTTCACGCCCGAGTTGTTTGCTGCATGTGATCACAAAGATGTCAGTAGGTCTAAAAGGGCATACGAATGCAATATTGTTCACAAGCTATCAAATTAACTGTAACCTTTCCTGATCCTTTCAGCACTCAGGTTAGTTTTGCAGCCCGTGTCGTGGCAATACATGTAGATAAATCCCCAGTGTATCAAGTGATATATTGACTGACCACTACTTGTGTCCTTAATATTATCATTGCATAAAACCAATTAAATCTGCTAGAAAGATTTTTGTGCACTGACCTATGAGAGGGTCCATCTCAATGGGGAGATGATGAGCCTGCTCTAGGGAGTATCCTGGAGCTCCACGGAGGCCTGAAGGATACAAGGATCAAACATTACAGACAGTCTCACATACACACCCGTACATTCACACATCATAAAACAGAGAAGGATAAATGCCGAACCACAACTTCTCATATAATCCCCTGGTCGAGTGCTCTCTGATGCAGGCTTATGTTAGAAAAATAAAAGCCTCAATAAGAAAAGTCACTTGAGCTGCTTTATGACCCCTATAATTACATTATCACAATTCATTAACCTACCCTGCTGTGCTAATGAGGTCATGAAAGGTTAATTGAGGATTTAATTAACAAATATTTTTATGTCAACACTTAAAAATAAGAGTAAACAAACACTTAAATAATCCAATCAAAATCGCCTCAATAACTACCACTGAAATGAACTAACATCTCACTGGGTTTATAAGCACTACAGACTTCCATAAAGTAGACTTAATCTATAGCTACAGATAATATTTTCATTATGTAATTTATATGAATATGTTTGACTAATCCTTTATTCAGTTAGTCTAAAATATGTCTGAAAATTGTTATAAATGCCAATTACAATTTCATACAAACTGTGATGTCTTTAAATAGCATTTGTCTGATAAATTATCATACATTACCTCAACAACTAATTGATATCAAATATGAAAATTGTAGCTGATGTATTTTCTGTGTCTTATCGATTCATAGAGTAATCATTTCAGCCCTATTATGAACATCTTGTTACTGTACTATCAACGGATTGCAATAGTTTAGTTTCAGAAAGTTCCTCAATTTAGCTAAAATAACAATACTGTGTACTGTTAATGTAATGTAATGTTCCATTCTTCAAAGTGGTGTAACTTAAAAAATATGTACAACTGAGAATTTTAAGATTTAAATTCCATTTTGTGGAGGATTCCTTTATCATGCACTCACCGACTGTGTTGTGCCAGCGGTTGACGGCAAACAGCCGGCTACATGTGACGGTGACGGCTGCCGGTATGCTGAGGTGGGGGAGCGTGTTGGCTGCGACGTGAGTGACAGGAGAGTTGGAGGGGAACTTGAGCACCATGATGACATCCTGCTGCATCTGATCCTTAAACATCAGTGGGCTCTGGGGAAGGAAACACTGGTGAGACAGACAGAGAAAGAGAGAGGGACAGAGAGGAAGAGGAGGCCAGAGCGGGGAGGGAAGGTCGGGGGAGAGAGGAGGAGGGAAATGGAGACGGAGGAAGAGGGAGAGACAGAACAGATGGGACAAAGGGGAGGTAGGGAAAAGGTATATTAGTGGGAGCACAGGGTCAGAGTAGGTACACACACTGAGGGTGGCTCTAGGGCTAGGAGAGGAGGTGGAGGCACTGGTTGGTCGGGGTTCAGGACTGACAGGTTTGGGTTGACATGGATGGCTCTGATGTGGAGACACGAAGGCCTCGTTCTGCCGAGGGTAGCAGGAAGGACAGAGATACTAAAACATCATTACATACACTTGTATGTAACAATCTCTTAACTGGTATATAGGGATTCAAATGTGTTGTAAATATGAAAAATAAACTCCTCAACCTGTCTATAAAAAAAGACAAACATTGGAAAAAACTCTCTTCCTGTTCCCGAAGTGAACATTTTCAAAATAACAACCCCTCAATAAAATAACATGCAAAAAAAAAAAAAAAAAAAAAAAAAAAAAAAAAAACGTGCAAAAAAGAAATATGTATACTTCTGTTATGTACTGCATTTCAGTAGGTCGCAGCTGAGGTCTAATATGTGAGTACAGCTGACTTGGTGTTTTTCGTAAGCATATATGGAGAATACTGTTATGAAACTTAAAACTGAAATACAATTTGCTAAGGATGTCGAGGTATTCTCACCAGGTGCATGGCGGAGGAGCGAGGCGGGTGTGGCTCGATCAGCAGCTGGGAGGGGATCTGACCACACGCCTGAATCTGGGACTCAATCACCTACAGTCGGAGAGACAGAGATGGGGTTACAAACTTTTGAAAAACATAACCCCCTAAATATGCATGTTTGTCTTTTTTGTATGCTTTCTAAACTACCTGCATGTACTTCTTGTAATTTTAATTCATCCCTAGGGAAAACTATTTTCTCCGCCATAAGACAAAATCATTTAAGGACTATTTATCTCAGAGCTTTATACATTACATTAATCTGATGCGGCCATATGATCTTGAAGGCAGCTTGAGGAACTCATGAGAGTTCTGCACTGTAATAATACTGTACATTTGTGAGTCAAACTAGAGTGATGTGTTGTCATAGAAACTGACCTCACGTTGCACAGCATCTGCATTGTCTAGGTTGATTGCTCCCTCGTAGGACAAGAAGTTGAACACGTTGAGAGATCGGACTGCTTCCGGCCCTCGCTGCTTGTAGCCAAATATAAGATCAATCCACTGGTGGAGCTGGCACGACACAAACTCGCTCTCCAACGCCTGGTCCAAGTAACGGGTGTAGAGAGAGAAAGAAAGGGAAGAGTCAAGAATACGTTCAGTGTCTCTCAAGTGGATTTAAAGGCAGAGACAACTAACATTTCTTTTAGCTTTTTATATTTTAGGAAAGAAGATTGTCCCTCACCATCCGGTTAATGCGGACAAAGTCTTCAGGTTTCTTGGCCCAGGCGGGAAGCTCCACGTCACACACAGAGACTCCATCATCACGCACCCCGAGCTCGTACTCATTACTGTTGACAAACATCTCAGGCAGGTAGTAGAACTCTGGGATCAGCTCCTGATGGACATGACAGAAACACATTGGTTATTTTAACTAAATTATTACTTCTGTGCCGATATAAAATATTAAAGCCAACACACATACGAGCTGTTGTCACCAATATTTTAATAACTTCCTCCAGAGCTAAAAATACTTTCAGCTATTAACCGTTTCAACCTCAGAAAATAGAATTGCTTTACTGTAAGTACTATTTTTGACTTTTAATTCAAAACACCACCTGCTCATTCACTCACTCTCCTCAAAAACCACATATAAACCATCAAAAAATGACCGCATGTATGTCTCGGCCTCGTGAAAATTCTGCTCCCTAGGTTGAGATCCAGGGCTTTAGACGTGTGTCAATGTCTTCAAGTGGCTATTGACACTCCTCATACATTTAGAGAATTAAAACTAGAATGACTAGCAGCATTATGTTTTTAAACTCTGAAACTGTACTTATTGTGTATTTCATTTTAATGTTCAATATGTTTGTTTATGTACGCGACATTCCTTCAGCTCATCAGGAATAGTTACTTTGACATCAGCCGTGTCCCTCTGGCAGTTCCTCCACGAGCAGCCGATGCCAGAGAAGGCTCTCTCCGGATGGTCGAACTTGTTATCGTTGGCGTTGAGGAAAAACGTGGTAAAGGGCTCCTACGGGCATACAAATAGACAAATTCATAAAACAGAATCCTTGGGTTTCTCCTGTGTGCTCAAGCGGCGGCTAAAGGTTAGAGTCTGTAAGTGTGTAAAGTTCAGCAGGTACTTACTATTCTGAGCATCCACATCAGTGTTGAATGAGCAGTAGAGTACAGGGTGGTATAGTGGTGAGGAGGTGTGCTGTCGTCATCCCACGTCTCGTAGCGTTCTGCATAAAACGCTGCTCGCTTGGGATTCAGTGCACCGATTGGCTGGAAGAAACCGGAGAAAACATCGGCTTAAGTCAAGGATTACACAAGAAACCATACATGCAGTTTTTCTTGTCATACATTATTTAAAACTGTCAACAGTTGAACAATAAAACTAACAAGCGCATGCTTATTCTGATCCTCTGTAGGAGGGAAAGCAGGAAATTACACCCACAGTGTTATGTGGCTTTGTTTTGTTCTTACTCTAACTAGTGGAAATGCAACAAGAAGAGATTCCTGCTGAGCCTTTGTATATTGAGTGGTACGGGCAGCTTGACCAGTATTTTACCCTTAATTTGGGTTTATAGCATCTTCTAAGCAGCACACGTGCTATTCATTGTAAAAAAAAAAAAAAAAAAAAAAAAAAAAAAAACAAAGTGCATTAAGTGTTAGGGGTGCTCTAACCTTGGAGAGGTCTCTGAAGTTGCCAGGTAGAGTCAGATCAAGCTCCTCTGAATCATAGTTGGTCAAGACCCAGGGGAAGATGGGGTACTGGTTCAAATCATTATAGGTCCTCCCTGAAGGGACAAAAGATGGATGGGAGAGGGAAAAAATGACATTGATCCATTATAGTTGTGTCACGAGATCGTCCCACACTGTTACAACAACGCTTTATTGTGTATTACTACGTCAGTTTGAGTTTTACATAAAAAAAAAAATAAAAAAAATACATGCTATAATATTTAAAGTGTAAAAAAAAAAAAAGTGATTTACAGCACTGGTGCTACCAATTTTCAGGCTTCAACACCTCCACGCCTAATAAATACGGCTCAAACCTTTAATTAATTGCTGATGCAAGTAAAGATTAAAGTGCCAGACTGGTATTACAATCACACCGACCAAGGTTGTATGTTAGTGTGATAAAAGATGTTCCCAACACAGAGAGAGGCATAAATGCACAAGCTGTTAACAATCTGCTACAAGCCAGCATATGTTAAGGTGTTTAACCGCATTTTCAATGGCTGTCATTTATCTAGATGTGCATTTGAAAATCATTGTATCAATATATATATATATATATATATTGTATTAATATATTGTATTAATAATTGGATATCATAAAGGACCTATAAACACAATAAAATAGCAAATGTTTAGCTGCAATAATTATTTTACAATTCATTACCAATTTGTCTATTGTCATTGTGGCTGTTCATATACTTTTATATGTATGTGTATTTACAGGTCATACTGGTGACTGTTGCTATGCAAACTGCAGATGAGTTGGAGCTGACAAAGGTTTATCTTATCTTCGAGGTCCTTTATCTGGTCTCTTCATTCAAGTCTATTTATACATTTGGTTCTTTATTCATGCACATTGAGAGAAATACAAAGAAGTCTGAAATTTCTGTCGTTTCTGTCTGTGCGTTATTTTTGAACAACACAGCACAACAGAAACTGTCAGAGAAACCAGATAAGGTCACATTAGGACACTCTCCACAGCAAATAAGCTAGAAAATGTCATCACACAGTAGAAAGGATGGAAGAAAATGAAGGAAACATGAGATCCACAATAAGAGACTTGACAGCTCATGGAATTTGATTGCAATTGAACTTTACCTGCAATAGTGTTGAGGAACATGAGGTACTCAAAGTTGGAGATCTCTCTCCTCTGCCAGCGCTGCGTCATGTTGGACGACTTAAAGAGCTGACGAGGGGTGGCCAAGGAAATCCGCCTGGGACACACACACACACACACACACACACACACACAAGTTTATTTCTATCACACCATTAAGAAATACCTCACCAACTCAGAATAGTGGTGGACCAGCTGATTATACTCTGCACCTACCTGGCCTGGGGAAGGCCGTAACTCGTTCCTACCCCGACCCGTGGGAGACTGTAGACCACCCTTTTCACTGTGGCCTGGTCCGGGAAGTTAAACATCACAGACGCTGGAGAGAGGAAGAGACAAGAGCATATAGACAACATAAAGTCAATCACTCACCATGACGACTAATGTTGAAATGGTACCAAACAGCAGTACAATATACTGTATAGTGGTGGCATTTGTGACAAGACTAGAGCCCAGGCAGTGTTAGTGCTCTTCATTCTGAACTATAGTAGACTGAAGGAATAACAGTGTTGAATAAAAGGAAAGGCAAAAGAAGAGAGGATACATAAAGAGGCTATACTATACTATAGGTCTTACTGCATTCTTTTTCTCCTACAAATATTTTCACTTCATTTTTTTACTCAATACATATTGCTAAGAGCCACAATTTAAACATCATTTGGATATCTATTTTTAATACCATTTCTTTCTAGACATTGCACTAACGATGGTGCTGAACTTGAACTTTCAGTGGAAAAAAGCTGCTTGCATATGTGGTATTTTTGCACTTATTATATGTTTATAGGCTTGACGACCATATTTATGGCAGATAATCAATAAATACTATCAGTGGCTGGGATCTTTTAACAGACTTTTGGTAGCAGGTGCATACTGTACAGTTTTGAGAAATCAATACATGTGACTATGTCAGTGCAGATAATAAGAAATCTGCAGACTTACTTCTGTTGGCCATGAAGACCTCTAGTCCGGTATTCTGCAGCAGGTAGCGTCTGGAAAACACCGCTCGGATCTCACTGAACATCCATTTACCGTGTAGACCCTCTGAGTAGGCCAGTACCTGTTGAGGTTGGACATCCTTTGAAAAAAATATTTTAACATAAAGAAAAACCTATACATTTATAGACAAATCAATCCCAAATGATTTGGATCAATGAATGAAAAGCAGTAAGTAAGTTTGCTTGTTTGTAATAATACAGAATGCCAGCTTACTTTAGCCTCAGTCGTCTTGAATGTAGGATCCTCTTCATCCACCTCAAAGTAGATCTCAGTAGTCGTGATGGACAGAGTGCCCCGAGCCACCACCACTGGAGCTACCAACTGAGCTGGAGTACTCAGAACCACAGGGCCTGGGGGGGGGGGGAAGACACGTATTACTCAGGTAACCCTAACCCACACACACAATATACTGTATGATGAAATGGCACACATACTGTAATATAGTAATTTCAGGTTAGTTAAGATTGATTATGTATTTGTTTATTCTACTTTACATACTATTTAAACAACCCATCGGGTGTGTCAGAAGTCAGAGAGGAACTGGATTAAATTAGGTATATAGTCTTGCATCAGTTTTTAGTAAATTATGATTTAATCTTATTGAGTCCGATAAATCATCTGGATGGTTAGTGCAGCTTCAAATCTTTCAAATGACTTGCCTTTGGAGGTAAAAAGTCTTGGACGGAAACGTACTAAAAACAAGAGTCATAGACAGTTTACTGTTCAGTTGTTCTGTAGCATGGTGACTGTGTGTGTCTTTAAGTGAGTGCATCTTACCAGCAAGGTTATCAATCTCTTTTTCCTGCAGCAGGCTGACAGTATCATCGTCTCCTTCCAGCATTAACTCCGCCTCTGGGTTCTGGGTGACCACGGATTGGCTGCGGAATGTTTTCTTCGACTTAAGTCCCTCCTCATCTTCTTCTGTACCTATTTGAATGGGTTTTTAAGTGTGCATATGAGGGTTGGGTGTATGCAAAAAGCAGAGATTGACCAAATACAACATGTTTGCATTTGTACACATTACTGACCGTAGTCCTCCAGAGCTTTGAGTGACACGTCGGCGTGAGTGGATCCAGAGGCATTTCGCACAAATCTCCTTCTCCTCCTCAGGTCGTCCTCCCAGTAGTCTAGACGCCAGAAGTCATGTAATTGGCTAGACATAAAAGAGGAGGAACAAAAAGGAGTCAATTCTGTTGTGGTAGGAAAACAAGGTGTGCATTTTGTGACTTTTCCTTCAAGGACAAGAAAGTTGGAATTAAAGCTGAAGTTACAGGTGACATTTATGCTGGCAATTTCCAGAACAAATTTCCGACAGTCAAAAGGTTCTTCTTTATTGGGTTAAAGGGCAGTATTTGACCATAGGGGTGAGCTTGAAAAGCCTTTCCAACTCTGCAAACACCAATAACTGGCTTTAAGATGAGTGGAAAAACATCAAATTGACTGATCTACCCTATAGAGCCAAGGTGTTTTATGAAAAAACAGATGAAAAGCAAGGTTTAGACATCAAGTGTGATTGCAATTTTCAATAAGCATTGCTAATGTGAACAAACTATTTAAAATATAATCGAGGCCAGAGCACTTGAGATGCAATTTAACTTTAATTAACTTGTCATGTGAGTGCAAACAGTGTTTATTAACAGCATGCAAGTTGTGGCATACAATTTACTTAATCAAAAGTGACATGAGGAAGACAGGCCTCAGATGCTGCATGTCACATGTTCTCAAAATAAATCCTGTGTAATTTAACGAGCAATTTTTGATTTAATGTGTGTGTGTGTGTGTGTGTGTGTGTGTGTGTGTGTGTGGTGGGCTAAATAAGGAGATAAGTCTTTTACAGCTACCCGGCAGCTACGTTGTTAGGATTCAGCTGTCTGTGTGCTGAAGTCGATGTACGATTAATTATGTTTATTAAGACCTGATTGTTTCATGAAGCCTGCTTTACACGGACCATGTCATCTTTTAGGAATATCTATATTTTAGCACTGATCATATCCACACTCTGAAAACTTGAAATAGATTTCCTGATTCTGTGATGTGAAGCTACTGTACTGGCTTTGTGAATTTATGGTTTCAATGATGCTACTTTTACTTTTACACAAATAAAAGCAATAATATACAGTGGTAATGTGTTATAGTGATATGTTCCAAACATGGTGGAAGGTGCTGACTTATTAAAAAATACAGAACCAAAAGAGTCGTTGATGGGGCGGTCAGCTAGTCACGAGTTAACAAAACGAACCAGGTCAGTCTCCCCTGTTAAAAATTAACAAATCGCCTATTGACTACACATACTGATGCCATTTTTTATCATTATATGCAAGGAGTGTTCCATGTGCACTCAACTGGTGTAATGTCTGCTGACAAATGACATCCTGTGGAACAGCAATCAAAAAATGTCCCCGAGTATAATTTGACACGCAGTTCCTCGCATCTCCTGCTCACCTCTGCGACATTGTCCCCCACGCTCCGTGCTTATTGGTCAGGATGTTGAGGATCTTCTGTTTCAGCTGGTTAGCGGTCACATGATCTCTGTGC
This sequence comes from Perca flavescens, assembly GCF_004354835.1. NCBI lineage: Eukaryota > Metazoa > Chordata > Actinopteri > Perciformes > Percidae > Perca > Perca flavescens. The sequence goes on from NC_041343.1 coordinate 18,040,286, forward strand.
TTGGCGGCACTGATGAGGTGATCGCACATTTTCTCCTCCTCTCTCCGGTCCGCAGCGTACTGGGCACAGTTAGACTGGAGGAGAGTGGGAGGTAGTAAGAAACCAAAGAGTGTTACTGTCAGAGATGAGGAGATTGTGGTGACGAGGAGACAGTTGCTGTATGTCCTCCTTAATCACTAATTGATGCATAGGCACAGGAAATCAGTTTAAATTTACTAATTGGAAGTAGTAATTTACAAAATAAAAGCAGGTATTTGTTGGTGACAATCCGTAACAACAATGAGCATTACACATTAGCCCCTTCACATAGCTTTTAACCCGCAGGCTTTAATGATGACACATATCATGACAAACAGTGCAAGTGGCGCTTTGTGTTTACCTCAAATTCAGCATGTTTGTGTACATCCTCTGCCCTCTGTCTGTTCAGGATGAACTCCGCTTCGTTGGCAACACGCACAATATGATCCTTCATGGCGTGGCAGAGAAGTCTGGTGGAGGAGTAAAGAGAGCGACAAACACTACAGGCCTTAGCAACACCTCCATTTAGAAGAAAAAATCTAATTGTCAACGCATGGGAATGTAAGCAAGTTTCCATCAATATGACAACCTTTTCTAAATGGTATCAATAAGACTGGTCCATCTGCTACTAAAGCTTATGTATGGATGGGTACAGTAAAAAACAGTATGCTTAAAAAGTAGCATCTTTTTTATGGATGTGTATTCTTTTTTGTGTTGTCCTTTAATTATGTATAATACCGTTTGGAGTCAAATAAAAAAACAAGATTACAGGCACTGAAAATAGACCAGCACAAATCAACTGCACACTTAATTGCAATGTAATGATTTGATTTCCTACTGAACACACATGGCACTGTGCATTTATCTTGGCAAGGTTCTCATTAGAGCTCTATCATTCCCATTAGTTGTGTGCACTGATAACACGGTTGCTTTTAATGTGAGAATCACAGTGAATTATATGAGGTGATAATCAGTCTGTGTGATGGATTACCTTCCCTCGTTGATTAGCTCAATGAAGGCCAGTCCAGCGTTCTTCTGAATGGAGTTTTGCCACTCCTAAGTGTAGAGGATAAAACTATCACTGCCTATGTAATTTCATAATGATATACATTTTCTGGAAATGTAGTTGAAAACCTGGTCATTGCCAGATTGAATCTGAGTCTGAGGGCCCTATCTTGCACTCAGCGCAATTGACTTTATACACCGACGCATGTATCATTCCTATTTTGCAACCGATGCACAGCGGACTTTTCCCTCCACAGACGCACGTCGGTAAATTAGGGAATGTATTAGCGCTCCCGGGGGCAGTTCAGCGAAAAGAGGAGGCGTGTTCAGGCGCAAACGTTCCCTAGTGCTATTTTGCAGTTTCAGAAAACACTTCCGCCACTGACCAGGAAACACCTGGTCTAAAGTCAGTGGCACGTTATTCAGATGCTATTTTAGGGGCGCATGCTTGGCCATAATGTAGCGTGTGCACAACGCGCATACACCTTGCTTCCCTCATCTACACGGACGCGTTCCCATTTTTGCAAACCATACATGATTAGAAGGAAAAATATTACTGAAAATGCGCTTCAGGTGTTTGGATAGATCAGGAGGCACTTTACAGTACAGTCCTCAAAAAGTCCCAGCATTCTTTGTGGCTTGGCTTGTTGTGTTTTATACAACATTTCCATGAATCATGGATGTGTTGATGACATAAATGAGGAAATATTAGAGGACTTAAGAAGACGTGATGTTGAACTACGGTGGGATTGGACACTTGAGGGTCCGGGAGTGGCAATGTGCGATGTGCTCTTGATGGAGTAGGTGGACGGAGATGGAGTGGGGGGAAGAGGAAGGGGCACAACAGGAGCAGGTGATGTGTTTGGAGGCCCACGCTCCATGGCTGCAGCAATCCTCTCCAGACTTGAGGAGATGCGCCGAGAGGCCGCAGCAACATTGCCACCCGGACAAGACGGGAATTTATTACTTTGCTGAATCCAGGACAGCAAACGCTGCCGTGCGCCAGGCAAATCCGCCGTCATAATAGCAGTCCGCCATTGAACAAGCGCTCCAGCTCGTGAGATGACGCTCTTATTGGTCATCTTCACGTTACGCCCAAACCACACCTAGCTACTTCAGACCAACCCATTTTAGATTTGCGTCGGGTGCAAGAGTCATTTATCCGCTGGTATAATAGCAACAGCGCCGGAGATCCACCCACAAAGCTACTTGCCTTTTTGCGTTTCATACTTGCGTTTCAGATCGTTAAAATAGGGCCCTGAGTCTGTTTTTGGCTAATCTGTGAATTAAATACATAAGAAATCAAGATACTTACTCACTAAATCCTGAGAATTCAATATGGCTATAAAGCTTTCCTGCTTATCAATTACAACACTGTTCACAATGGCCTAATGTACAGTAGATTGTCGGTAACTCTTTACTTTAAGTTTTCTACATAAGAGTGACATGACACTGTCATGAATACATGACAGTCACATGACACGGTCATGACACAGTCATGACACATGAACCCTAACCCTAATCCTAACCCTAACCATAACTTGTCATGACAAAACCAAATGACACATACTAAAAAAGCGTTATGTCATAAACGTTTATGACTTGTTTATAATGTTTTATGACACGTTCATGACAGTGTCATGTCACTCTTATGTAGAAAACTTAAAGTAAAGTGTAACCAGATTGGGCTATGGTTAAAAAAACAAACAAAACAAACCATACCACAGCTATGTGGGTATACATGGTATAGCCTTCACAAATGTGTATGGATAAATAGAGAGATAGAAACAGTTTTATTCAAGAGGAAATATAGAGGCCCATCCTCTACCATCACCAGTGGAAAGGTACACAAGAACAAGACTGCACAGAATAAGGATGAAGAAACATCTAAAGAGCTTTCTAAGTGTCAATGAAAATGCACCCGTCTAAGAGTGTGTGAGTGTTTTATGTGTCTGTGCATATTAGAGTGGAGACTTCTGAGCAGAATGAGAGTGTTGCTGAAAACCTCAAGCTATCAGAGCTCCATTAGCTCTTAAGGCTGTGAAGGACACGTGGGAGCATCTCCTGTTACACCCTTTCCATCCAGAGGATCGATATCTGGGCTAGGGTTCGCTCTCCTGGGCATCTAATGGCAGACAAGGCCAGAGCCGGGGGTAATACTATACATGCTGACGAGCAGCTAGGCAGGAGAGTAGAGGGGAGGAGAAAGGAGAGGGAGTAGTGAAAAGACAGGGCAGTGTGGAGAGTGGTAGAAGATGAAAGCATGCCACCGAAACGCTGAGTTAAAATGGACCAGAAAAGCAGAGGTGTCTGATGGTACGGTTGAAGATGAAGCAGTAAAAAAGGAGAAAACTGAGACCATGGTGGCAGAGTTGAAGAAAAAGAAGAGAAAGAGCAAAGAACTGAGGTGCTCCTCTCAGGACAAGAGCTCTTAGAGGCAGCCAATGAAACAGACAATAGTTGGGAGACAAACTTCATAATATAAAAGAAAGAGAACACTGGTCACCTACACTATCAGGGGAAAGCTCTGTATTGGTAAGTGCTTCTCTGTTGTTACTCTGTCTTTTGAGTGTTATTCAGAAAAATAGAGATAGTGACTTTGAATGGAAGTTAGATAAATGAGCCCAATAACATTCTAAATAGATTAAGCTGTGATGCTGTTTTTTTTTTTAACTTTTTGTTCTTAAAAGTAAAATCCAGTCATGAAAGTGTATGTGATTGACAGGGGAAAAGAAATGTTGTGGCCTTGATATTGATGAGGAAAAACTATGGTGTGATGATGCATATAAGTTGATATTATATTACATCCGCAATGCGCTCATTACATAGTCAACCCTGCCTCACAGGGAAGATCAATAACTCAACAGCTTCCTGAGTGCAACGGACTCAGCCGATGACTATGGGTCTAAAAAAAAACGGATGACTCTTTCAGGTTTTGGCAAAATGGATATGTGTGAGGACAGTAAATAGAGAGACAGTGAGGGGTTACCAACCTGAGAACACAGCAGCATTACGAGCTCCACCACAGACGTGCTAGACTTCATGCACACTAGACCTGCAGCATAAAGAAATACAGCACAGTCATGAGCCTCTCTTTCTTTCTCTCTGACACACACACACACACACACACACACACACACACACACACACACACACACACACACACACACACACACACGAGAGACAAAAATATCATCAAAGAAGACACTGTAGTGTCAGTGGCTTCTGCTATTGTATACAGTCATTGTAGTCAAGTTTATAAAAACCATGCCACAGAGAAGACAGGAACAAACAGTTCAGAGAAAGATGATAAAGGAGAGAGTAAGTGGTGGGAGGGGAAGGAGCAGGAAGGGAGAAGAGGGAGAAATCAACACTGAGACAGTGGATCACGAAAACAGGATGCCAGGAAGCAGGTGGGCAGAGAGAGGAATGCATCACATTCAATACAACCTGTAATACCATATTAATGCTAACTCTGAAACAAACAGTAATCTGATTTTCATGTCATTATCTAGCTAGCTGTTTGAAAATAGTGCAAAATACTGTGACGTCATACCTGCTTGACGAATGAGTGAAGCAGCCAGCTCAAAGACACTCACCCAATCATTCACTCACTCTCAACTAATCACACAGTTAATACATCCACTCGTCCACTCACTCGTTTCTTTTTCTCTCAGTCTTCATCATACACAAACATCGCGGTGAGGGACAGTGAATGGGGAGACTCCACAGAGAGACGCCAGTTATAGAAAAAGGAGCCGTGTACAGCACCTGTACCTTCTATGAGCAGTTCCTGCCCATGGCTACCCAGCAGTGTCCTGGACAGGAAGGGAGCAAAATCCACAAAAATCTCCCTCAGCAGGGGCGCCACCTTCTCCAGAGCGCGCTCCAGCTTGGTGGTGATACTGTGGCGGAAATAAGTGAGAGGAAGATGAAGAGAATAGGAGTGAAGATAAAATAAGCAACATACAGATGAGGTTAGAGGAGCATGTGAGGAAAAACTGTGGGGATACTGTATACAGTAGGTGAGAAAGGGAGCGAAAAAACATGCAAGAAAGAAATGAGTAGAGAAAACAGGAGGAGAGGACAAATAACAAAGGAGAGGAGATGGAAAAGGCAAGCTTAGAGACGTTAAATAGAAAGAAATAGAAAGCTAACTGTTAATCAACTTAGCATTGTGAAATGGGTGAAGCTGGAAGTGCAATAAAAGCTAAACCTATAAAAAAAGTGTCCAAACTTTAAACTGCTAAATATTGTACAAACTGTATCTTGACTTGCTACACATCTCAATATTAGTGTTTTTGTGTGTGCACAGGAGTATATCAAGTGCAGAGTAAAATACTTTTCTTTTCTATGTTCAGTTAAGAAATGGAGAAAGTAAGGCAGGAAGAGTACAGCAAAGCAGACTAAAATATGGACTCATGATGGCAGTGAAGTGCATATTTACAGCCTAAGCATATGACTTCTGGAACAGACCTGGGTCTAGTGTTTACAAATTTTCATTTGGTTTTAAGCGGTTTAGAGTAGCAGATGGGTGACATTTACAAAAGTTACAATAAAGGTTAAAACATGATTTTGAGTCGGTTTAAGCAAACTGTTGCTACAAGTTATTTGCAAAGACAGTTTGACTCAGGTCTGATCTTTAGTGTGGGGTTAGTGTGAGCAGATGGCCATGCCAGAAGTGACTGTGCTGATATAAAAATATGAGTGATGCTAACTGTTGAAGCTGTTAACAAAGATGTCTGTCCGCTCTCCCAACGGCATTCTGGGAACATTAAGTAGTGGATTGGGCGTAGCAGAGGGTGTGTGGTGGAGGTGGGGCAGAGGGGGAAGGGGTGGACGAGTATCTCCTTGCCTAAAACACTGTCCTGCATCTCGGGGAGCTGCCTGGAAGCCTGCCAGAGAGCTAAAAGACTTGAGCTCAGGGGGCGTCTGACCGCTGCGCAGCGCACATTGCGCCACCTCACAATAGGAACTGCAATACAAACCACACACATTCAAACACACACATACAGACATGCACACTGATTAAAGAACACATGCACACGCATGCACGCTCTCTCTCACATGCGTGTGCACTTTCAGAAGCACACGTTTACCGCACATATCATAACAAACTGTCTAAGGAGAGAGTACATTGACAGAAATGTTACAGTAGTAAACGGCTAAAAAGGAATTATATATTATTTCTTATTGTAATGCTATTTCCTAATTACTAACATATTGCAGATCATCTTATATTTTATTAGCGAGTGTCAGATGCCTATACAAAATACTAAAACACACCTAAAACAGATTTATGTTCATGACAATTTCATTTACATGTTTTTAAATAAGTAATCCATCGGGATGCGGATATTTTCATACTCTACAGTATATTGTAATTGTGACATTAAAACACAGCTGCCATGTCAGGGATGAAAAGCACCATAGTGTAGACTGAGTGAGATGTGTGGGTGGTATGTGTGCATGCGAGCAAAACATATGTGAGTGAGTGAGTTATCACAGATTAAGTAGTTTTACTAGCTTTCAGAAAACTAATATTATCAGTTAATATCAGCTTTAAAGAGCAATATCCGGATCAGTCCAATATCCTTTTTATGGCTAAAAACTCAACAGTTTTTTGTGACTTTTGATTTCTAGTCATTTGTCACGCAGTGCAACTACCAAATTAGCAATTCATGTTTGTCTTTTCTTTAAGATTTGGTTAAACTTTTAACATATCAGGAAAAAAATGTTGCATCTACATTGCTCCTGACATTCTTAAAAGATGTAATGACTAATCAGGTATTTTTACCTAGGCCTCAAAAAGCATGTGGGTGCACCCCGGCTGTCCCCAATCTAACCCTAATGTATAATATCAATTATGACTGTGAGAGTGAGCTGCTAGTGAGAATTCTTTGGGAAGGATGAAGACTTAAGTGTGAAGTGAAAGAGGGACAGGAATGAAGTGGAAAAACGACAGGCACCCAAGAAAAACAGACAAATCAACATAAAAACAAAAGCCAAAGAAAAGAGCGGGAGGAAAGCGAATGAAGAGCGGTGCCATGTTGAGAGCTCTGACCTCATATTTTCCATCGTGTCTTCTGGCATGGGTGCCACCGTCTGCACAGCTGGCAGATTCTTACTAGTAGCACCGTTAACAAATGACGAAGAAGAGGAGGAGGAAGAAGAGGCAGAGTCTGTGGCACCTTGACAGGACAGAGAGGAGGGAGAGTGATGAAAAATAAGACAAGTGCTATTGTAACATGTATCAAGCATGACCAAGATTATCGCGAAGGATAACTATAAAGGAAATTTATTAATGTCCCGGTCAGTTGGGACCAAATTCAATTTGGATACTATTTCACCGGACGTGCTGCTGCTTGTCTTCTGGTAATGGCCCCCCATTTGTGAAAATCGCTTTGCAATCAATATACAGAATCCATTCAGGGGAACAAATCCCTTCCTTGTCCATTATGCATGTATGATACAGTCCAATAAGTCTGACTGGCTGTCAAAGCCATGAATACAAATCCACTCTCTACAATGAATGGTCAGTGGATGTGTAATTGATTCTTATCTTGTTATCAATTTATTCTATCCTTCTTTGGGTCAAAGAATATTTAATACATGCTCTTCTCTGCATCTGTTTTTTTCCCGACATGGAGTACCAAATATGTGAAAGGCACATGGTCCGACATCAGAGAGGAAATTAACTTTCTTGTTTGTGGCCAGGATATCTTACACTTGCTGTCCTTTCTGCAACTCCACTGATCTGGATCCCACCCTTGGAAAAAAAAACTAATGGTGAAAGCATCTGCCGGTACTGTTTGTTCGGTTTGTTTCTATTCTAGTTTGTTCAGAGTAAAGCATCAAATAGTTTTTAATAAGAGAAGAAACTCAGCCCTGCTTCATGGAGCAGCCTTTGAATTGCTGGAGGCCTTTCACATAAGCACCTTCGTCAAACTGCAGGTGTGTCTGCTGCCTTTCCTTAAATGCATAATAGATCCAGTGCTAAAATGAATGTGGGCAAAAATATCTAAAGATATACAGTAGATTCAGGAGCTAAACTGATAGAAGTGGGTGTGAAGAACATGTGTTTTTATAAGTGCACTACATCTGTGTGTTATCTCTCACCTGTAGTGTTGATCATGCTCTTGGGTGTTGCTGTCGCAGCGGCAAAAATGTTGGGTGTGCTGCCGGGAGTGGCCGCTCCACTAGTGGTGGGCGTGCCCACTGTGTTGACTGACAGGCTGCCAGGTGGCGGCTTTTTGACTGGAACCATAACACTCCTGTAAGAGATGAGACACAAAGGCATCAGACAAACCTGCACACACACAATACTCTTCATCGAATGCTCCTCAGTGATATCATGGCTCTGGGTGTTGGTCAGTGTGTGAGAACATCTGTGAGGATGAATGTACAGTAGACTTCAGTCGCCACTGAGATGATGACAATAATAATAATAATAATAATAATAATAATAATAATAATAATATGGAACAACGGACCAGCTCTTCACTCTCGCAAGGATCCTGGAGGGAGCCTGGGAGTATGCCCAACCGGTCTACATGTGTTTTGTTTTTTGGAGAAGGCGTATGACCGGGTCCCCCGGGAGATACTGTGGGAGGTGCTGCGGGAGTATGGGGTGAGGGGGTCTCTACTCAAGGCCATCCAATCTCTGTACGACCAAAACGAGAGCTGTGTCCGGGTTCTCGGCAGTAAGTCGGACTCGTTTCAGGTGAGGGTTGGCCTCCGCCAGGGGACTTGTCACCAATCCTGTTTGTAATATTTATGGACAGAATATCGAGGCGTAGTCGGGGTGGGGAGGGGCTGCAGTTCGGTGGGCTGGGGATCTCATCGCTGCTCTTTGCAGATGATGTGGTCCTGATGGCATCATCGGCCTGTGACCTTCAGCACTCACTGGGTCGGTTCGCAGCCGAATGTGAAGCGGTTGGGATGAGGATCTAAATCGGAGGCCATGGTTCTCAGCAGGAAACCGATGGAATGCCTTCTCCAGGTAGGGAATGAGTCCATACCCCAAGTGAAGGAGTTCAAGTACCTTGGGGTTTTGTTCGCGAGTGAGGGGACAATGGAGCGGAAGATTGGTCGGAGAATCGGCGCAGCGGGTGCGGTATTACATTCAATCTATCGCACCGTTGTGACGAAAAGAGAGCTGAGCCAGAAGGCAAAGCTCTCGATCTACCGGTCAGTTTTCGTTCCTACCCTCACCTATGGTCATGAAGGCTGGGTCATGACCGAAAGAACGAGATCCAGGGTACAAGCGGCCGAAATGGGTTTCCTCAGGAGGGTGGCTGGCGTCTCCCTTAGAGATAGGGTGAGAAGCTCAGTCATCCGTGAGGAGCTCGGAGTAGAGCCGCTGCTCCTTCGCGTCGAAAGGAGCCAGTTGAGGTGGTTCGGGCATCTGGTAAGGATGCCCCCTGGGCGCCTCCCTAGGGAGGTGTTCCAGGCACGTCCAGCTGGGAGGAGGCCTCGGGGAAGACCCAGGACTAGGTGGAGGGATTATATCTCCAACCTGGTCTGGGAACGCCTCGGGATCCCCCAGTTGGAGCTGGTTAATGTTGCTCGGGAAAGGGAAGTTTGGGGTCCCCTGCTGGAGCTGCTCCCCCCGCGACCCGACACCGGATAAGCGGACGAAGATGGATGGATGGATGGATAATACAGAGAGCACCTAAACGTGTTACACAGTTGTTTAACCCTGTGAAGTCAGTTTTGGGATTTAAATCCTAACCCTATAAAATTAATATGGCCTTTGTTTACCAAATAAGAATAGTTTTAACCTCTAATACTTGTAATCATTTTAAACAGTTTTTTTCACAAACCTTTAAGATACACATCCTTATTTTTTTTTACAGTGTCCAGGAGTGTCTCCAAATCACAAGATCATTTCATTCTTTGTTTTCAAACTCAACAACAACTTCCGGGAGCTAAAAAGAATATTATGGGACTATTGGAAGCTTCAGTCAATATCAACATCAGGGAGTATCTTAAATGTCAAACAAATATAGTTATCAAACTAAAATCAAAAGCTTTTCTAAAATTTGAAATACTATCATATGCACAATAACTATTTCAGATTATAGATCAGTTTTTAATTGTTGTAAAACATTTCCAGAAACATGAAACGGTGCTGCTAATATAATTCATATATGCATTTATCAATATGTAGCACAATAAAATCTGATATATTTCTATTTCTTATAAGTTTGTAACAAAAAAACTAGGGATAGTGTGCATTTAAATTTCAAAAGTATGGGTAATACAGCAGTGATGTTTAGACAAACTAACATATCTGTTTAAAAACTATAAAACACTGTTTGTTAGTAACTATGTATTTGCCATTAATTTATATGGATAAGATTTATCAAGCCTGTCTGCATGGGTCAGACAGATACATCGGGTGGCCATCTTGGAGATAGATATGGAGCTATTCGTGATCTATTATGCACACTGTCTTCAATCAATAACTTAGCTCTCAAGGACTGCCACAGAGCAGGATCAAGGAGACTAAGTGTTGCACAGGAGATATAAGCAGGTCATCACTCAGTGAGAGAGTCTATATGTTAACAGTTTAGACAAGAGAAGAACATTTTAACCTTTTCAGACTTTGTTTATGTCCTGTCATGTCAAACAACTTTATTATTCAGCGACAATAGCTTTACCCCTATAAGATTTTAGTCTGAAGTCGACAAAAATGGGAATAAATAATAAAATCAACAGTCTCAGTCATAATTTATTAAACATACAATATGTAACTTTCTGCCGCTACGGGTCTCTCAACCAAAACAATGGATGGTAAACACAGACTTTTGATGACGTCGGGAAGTTGCGTGGAATTATGGGAGTTGTAGATTTTAGTGTTAAATACCTTCGCTGGTTAGAATGCACCTGTTCACGGACGAGTTTACCCATTCAAGTTTATTCATGTTACATTTAGTAACATTTATTCATGTTATTCTAATAAAATAGCTGCAGTTTCCCCAACATAATTATGTTTTTCTTAATTAGATTTTTATTGTTAGCTGACCAGTTAGCTAGTGAGCCAGCAAGCTAACAGTAGCCAGCAGCTAAAACACAAAATGCGAGGATGTTCAATGCCTGTTGTGCAGCAGCAGAACATCTCCCAGCTGCCCGGAATGATCTCCCCTTCACTTTTCTGTAATCTTAACTTTTCGTTTTGGTGCTTAACCCACCTTTTGTCGGGTTAATTTAGCTAACCGTAAAGACAGCTAAACGCGAAAGGGGGAGAAATTCGGCAGGGAGGAGATTTTCGGCACAGACACCGGTAGTACTAACGGAGACGTAGCTAGCTAACATTTGATGGCCGCTGTTGTGACTGGCTGGGTCTGATATGGTCCGTTTCCCGTCAGCATCGTAAGCACCAGGCACTGGAGTTAATTGCTGGCCAGGGGGATTGCTGTAATGAATATGTCTGGCTTCTAGCTGACTGGGGGCTAATGGTAACTAGCTAGTTATTTGTCCCGGGGCAGTTGTTGGCTCTCATCCCGACTGAGTCTCTCTGCGCCGGGGGAGTGAGGCAGACAGACCGGAGTGTGCTAGCTAGCTGGCTAAATTAGCATTAGATTAATCGTCTATCTATACAGCTAACGTTAACGTTACTGGTGAACTCATTCGTGGGTTAGACCAGTGCTGTTAACCATGGTCAAAACAATCATACTAAAAATAACTTTATAAGCATGTTGATCAATGTTGCAACCCTATAATGTTATCCACCAAGCTTTAGCGTTAACGTTAGCTACTTGTCAACCAGCACATTGTAGTAACGTTAAGTTGGATCGATATTGATGTGTATCAATAAATAAGGTCTCTGTTGTATTACTGTGTTGCAAAGTTGCATGTAATCAATCACAAAATGATGCTGCGTGGCAAAAAAAGTATTTTGACATTGTATGATTTACAATTACTCCTGAACAAATCATCTGGGTGCCGTGTTTTGATGGAAGTTACGAGTAACTAGAAGATGAGAGGATATATGACGCCACTGTCGGGTGACTAAAGGAAACGCTCCGTGTCTGAAAATAAAATAACAGATTTCTCTGAGTTTGACATTTGGTGGAAACATTTGGGATAGTGTAAGAACACAACTCATAAAAATATATAACATAGGTATGGTCGTTTTTAGACATTTGAATGCTGAAATGCTACATATTGTATCTTTAACATGGTATTGCTGCCACTAAAAAAATCATTATTTTTCTTATTTTTATATTCTATGTAGTGCACAGTAAAAGTGTGTTCCTACAAACAAGCCATGGAGCAGAATTCCCCTTTTATTTTTTTCTTATCTGTGCATTATTGGATTTTCACTAAAGAAATCAATGTGACTGCTGGCAAGTAAACCACATTATGTAAGCCTTTAAATGTTTCCATCCAAAGAGCTCTGTTCAAAGAGGAAGGTCATTTTCTAAATACTAATCAATTGATTGATGTTTGTGTGCACCTTTTTTCCAAAACTGATGTACAGCAATTTGACAAATAGCAGTACACTAAAACACATCAGCAAAAGATCAGTATTGGCTGGAAAAATTGATTCATTGATGGATGTTTCAGGCTGTACTGACTCTGATATCTCTGTCTGTTTTTCTGCCTCTTGTAGGTCAAACAGTAAATAGGACTGACCTGTCGAAGGAGTGGAACTGCATGGGCAGCATGGGGTGTGTCTTCAGGGCAGGATCTGGGTGATAGGGTGTCGGCCCAGACTCCTGTCCCAAATCCCCGCCATCAACTGGAGCAGCCACCAAGCTCTTCAGTATCTCCTGCATTTCAGAGAGAACAAACCATCTGGTGACTACAGGACACAAGCTGTAAGGAGTTTAATGGCTTGACTAATTCTTGGCTGTTTTTTAACTTCTCAAGTACCGTAACTTTGTACATTTTGTTTTCAATGTAGGCTATAATATTTATTACGTTGAAAAACATTATTATTGCCTCAAAATCCAACATAGAGAACAACTAACTTTTTTCCAGCAATAAACTATAACTGTATATAAGTAAGAACAGTGGACATGTTTTAATGATACATAACCTTAAATAGCCTCACTGAAAGTTGAATATGTGGAAAGATTTTGACCCTATTCAGACCTGGCATTAAAATCTTTCTCAGGTGATCCAACCACAACCACACAGCTAAAAATACAGATGTGGCTTGATCATACAAACCATATTTGAAAGTACTGATGGGTGCATGGGCTCTCAGTAAAATTAAATGCATATGCATTTCCTGACCACATTGGACAAAATGTATCAACTCTATCCACAAATTTAGACATATCTGGATACAAGCAGCCAGGTATGAATGGGGGTCAAACAGACCAACCTTGACATTGATGCCTTTGTTTGTTTGGCTGATACTGGAGATAGACGAAGGCGGCGCTTGGCTGGAGTTGGGGTTGTGGGGAGAATCCAGAAGGCTCTCCTGTGACCTCCTAACATCTGACAGACTACACAATAGATCTGTGCCTCCTCCCCCAACCCCTCCTCCCATGTCTCTGTCCCTGTCTCTGTCCGTCTCTCTCCCCACCAGGCCGAGGCCGAGCCCCAGACCCATCTCCGAGCCGTTCAAGGATCCGGCCACATGGCCCTCCTCTCCGATGCCTGAGTCTGTGTGTGGGAGGCCTGCCCGGGGAGAGTCGTCCACGGGAGTGGGGGTCTGTTTGTCACGGTCAGAGAAGGCTGTGGATGGGTGCTCTGGAGGAACAAACACAAATTGCAAAAGAATAGAGTTTCTCTTTGCTAAACAATTCCACAACATACAGTATTGTCTGTTTTTATTCAATCTCAGATATTTCCTACTGCTTGTAAGCTTTATTTATCTGTCAAGTAATACCCTTCTTTCTTCGTCCTTCTCTCTTTCATCCTCAATTGTCTCATATCCTTGACAAAGGTATTGTTGTTAATCTGAAGCCAGTATTCACTGTACAAACGCTACAATGATGAGTCACCACCAGCTCATCCAAGATTACTCTCTAATATCGAGGAAACTGCAGCGAAAGAAAAACGAAAAAATCACCTGTACTGGTTGGGGAGTTAATTTCGTGGCGGATGCTTCTCCCTGATAGGCTGGTGGACCTTCCAATCTCTCGCTGGGGTTCCAAAATGTCCCGGTACTTGGATACCATGAGAACTGAGATAAAGTAGACTACTGCCAGCGCCAGAAACTGAGCCTGCTTACTGTCATCCTACAGCAAAATAAAACACACACACACACACACACACACACACACACACACACACACACACACACACACATTTATTCAGTTAACACAACACTCTTCGCACTTGTACCCATATGCATACTGTATACACTAAAAAATACACACAAAACACAAATACTTACCACATCTCTGAAAACCACAGCTCGAAGACGATTGATGTCTACATCCTGCAGGAGTCTGTCTGGATCCTGCTAAATATGGAAGACAGAATGTCAAGTGTGGTCGTCATACATATGCATGTTTCCGTGTCAGATTTTAAGTGTTGTGTGCAGGATGTGCATTTGATGTATGAGCGTGTGTGTGTGGTACCTTGCTGGTGGTGGAGGCACTGTGGAGGCTGTCCTGTGACTTGCTGCTGGTTAAGGAGGATTTGCAGCTTCGGTCTCTCTGTCTCTGCCTGCACTCCAGACAGTTCCTCACTGCTACGCAGCATACTGATGGACACAAAAAGGTACATATTGAACCTGTAAGTATTTTATACTGCATAAGGTTTATTACATGACATAGCATTTCTTTTTGATGTACTACAGATGCGTAAATGTATTTGTTTTAAGGGTATGTCCAGCCGATCCAAGAACAATACCGTATACAATACAGTAGATCAATTTCAATCAATCAACTCAATCAAAGACCTATTATAGATAAGCAGACGCACAAAATGAGAAGATAAGAGTTTAACAGTTTATGACTCAGAAATCAAATGTAAAATCCGACACAATTTGAGTGACTTTTACGTAGATTTGTCTGTTTTCTTGGGTGTCTGTTATGACACATTTATTGCATTGCACACCCATATTAGGCATTAATTCATGATTAATGAATTTGCAGAAAACTAAGCTACACAATTTCTTAATTAATTTTCTTAAGCAAAAAAGCTTGACAAGACGTCACCTTAGGCTCTGGGAATTTCTTCTGACATCTTATAGACTAACCGATTAAACGAAAGAATAATTGAAAGATACATTGAACTAGCACACACCCAGGCGGAGGCATTGCCTCATCAGCCCTCCTGATGACATGTTCTTCTCTGCTTCAATCTCGCTGAAGTTGAGAGAGCTGGCAAACACCAGTACGTCCACCATGGCCATGAGACGAGACAGGAAGGTGACTGCTGTCTCTGAAGACATGCCCTGTGTCGCCTCAATGTTCTCCAACTCCGTCTGGCAAAGGGAGGATAAATACACACATGCTTGCCAGTTATTCAGTGAAAAACAAGCATGCTAACACAATAAACTGGATGCTTGCTCACTGGTTTTAGAAAGGTGTTGAAATAATGTAGTATTCTCTTTTTTTTAAACAATAGAAGTAACCTTTGGAAAATGTATTATCATCATGTCTTACATGAGCATGACTATACCAACAAACAGGAAAAGCAACCTTGAGTATCATGCTTGTTAAGTGAAATATATACTTAAATGATGAAATCTGGCAACATGAGGTGTTCTACACAACACAAAGGAAGTAAAGCCTGGTAACACACAGGTAATGGTAACAGTGGGATCGTGACAGTAGCAGTGTGGCCTATTACCACTAACAGTGGCAGTGTACAGACAGGTAAAGCTAGCCTAGAATATATTTCATAGACAATTAAACAAAGTCCTCTTATGTTGCCACCAACCTAAATGAATAAATGAATAAATTACCAAATGTTCAGTATATCTACAATGAAAATAAATCTGAAGGCAGCAAAGCAGGGGTTAAAACTTGCAAACCAAGTGTGTGGTTTGCTGTGTCTCTGCTTCAGTAAGTAGGATGTGCAGGGCTGTGGAGAGTCGACAAAGTGCAAGCATCTGGAGGCTCGTCCGAGAAAGTGAGAACAGACATTTGGGGAATAACAGACACACAAGGTGAGGACAGATAGGCTTGGGTTGGTGCTCTTAGCTCTTCTGGTGATGGTGGGAGTCTAATGCTATTTACGCACCTCTCCCCCTGCGCCTCCTCCCCCAGGAACAGGGGTCACCTCCTCTCCCTTTGACCCCCTCTGGGGTCCGGCTCCTCCTGCCTTCTTTTGTGTTGATACAAATGGGACAGGCTTAGCAGATGCAACCCCTAAGGACTTATGGAAACTCTAAATATATCTTCTTACTCTAATTTCTGCTTATTATCAATGCACCTCCTGGCCTTTGAGTCTTTTCTATCCCCCTTATTTGTATAAAATTCTAACAGTGTTAGACTATTATACAAAGTGTATCTAGTTCAGTATATCTAGTTCCTATAACTTTAGGAACTGGATACACGGAGGCAGAGAAGTCAATAGATACAAACAGTATAAGGGGGAGTATTAATTAGCAGCAAAGAAGCACAACAAATAGAAACACTATGCATGTCAGACAAGCAAGGTTAAGTGTCAGTCACAATGGTAAATAAACCAGAACAAAGTATTAGTAGAATAGAAAGAGAGAAGAAACTGCAACTTACAGTGTTGGCACTACTCTTAGAACTCTGCACATGCAAAAAACAGACAAAAAAAGACAAGAAAATACACAGAATACATGTAACACAGAGAAGAAAAGAAAGGTGATTAAAGTAAATAGATTATCAAACTATCAAATTAAGTAGATTGTTAATTTAAAGGAATAGAACAAAGCTCAAATAAAGGTTAAAATACTGTGCAAGAAGTGTTAGATTGACAGTAAAGTATATGGAGATATAGATAGAGAGGAATCCAGAAACATTAGAAATTTTATTTTGTTTACTCATTTTTAAATGCAAGGCCAAACTAATAACATAAATGTTTGCAAGAATAAAATTCAACTTTTAAGGTCTAGGTGATTATTTTAGATTTTTGTATATATCATGACTTTATAGGGTTAAAAAAAGCTACAAAATGTAACACAACACATACTTTAACCTATTGAATCATGTCAAACAAAGTCAGTGTTTGGCATTAACACTGAGTTACAGGCCTACGAAGCAGCTGTTGACCTGAAGTTTTCCCTCCTACCACAGAGGGGCAGAGTTGAGCCACTTACAGAAGGGGAGGTGGCAGCAGACAGGAGAGGCAGGATGCCTCCACAGGCGATGATGATGTTGTCCACCATCTGAGAAATGAGGTGGATCGTGTTGTGGACAAAGATGATGTTCTCATTGCTGTTTACAAAATCCATCACCGACTTGGTGGAGTGGCTGAAATAAGAAATAAAAGTTGGAGGGACGATACCAAATTACAGTTTGGAAATTGACACATTATAGGTAACACTTTACTTGAATATGCTCAGTCTAATTTTAAATTTGGAATACATGTGTCATCAATACAGATGCCCTGAAAACAAGGCATGAGTGCTAGTAGTATAAGCTTATTAAGCTCACCTCCTCCACACATGCACGTCAGTCTCCAGGGCGAACAGCAGGTCAGTAAGCAACCTCTGGTGCATCGGAGACCACTTGAATTCTGGGATGCGGAACATGGTCGTGCGTGGGCCGGGGCTGAACTGCCGCCGTTGCTCCTCCGTCATGGGCATGCCCCTGAAACCCAGATCAACGCGTAGGTCCCGCTCCAGCTGGGCTGCAGTACGACCATGGAGGGCCTGCAACATGGTGGGGGCAAAGATTCGGTCAGCCAGCAAAGGGCTTTCATTAAATCCCTTACTAGTCTAATATAAAACTTGGCATACATACATTTATGAAATTAAATTCCATAAGAAAAACCACAGAAGACTCTCTGGGACTTCTTATTCTGTATTCCCTGATTTATTAAATAATTAGTTAATGTGTGGGCAGTCAGTGCCTTTCTTCCAAGAGAAGATGAGCTTTTAATGCAAATCAATACACACAGTCAATAACATTGGAGCAGCCATGTCCAATTAGAGTAACCCAACAACTTACTTGCAGACTTGTGTGAACAACAAAATCAGATGCATGTACAGTACACAGATAAACACACCTGAGTGGTCGCAGTAGTTTGGATCTTCTTTGTGTCCTTGTCTTTCCCATCATCCGACCTCTCTGTATCAGAGGTGGTGCTGGCTGTGTCTCCCCCAGTCTTAAGCCCCGCGGCCTCTCCCTCTGCCCCAGATGTGCCCTCTCCCTCTGGGAAATCTGGTCTAGATCCCTGGATCTGGGCTTGGCTCTCAGCCTCTGCAATAGAGCTTATGTCAGCAAGGGGGCTCTCGATCTTGAAGGGCCCGTCCTCTGGAAGTTCTCCAGCATTGTGGCTCTGTGTTAAATCAGAGCCGCAGCTAGTCATGTGGGCCAGCAGGCTGAGGTCATCACTGGCGCTGGTGGTGGAGTGAGCCGGGACTGGGCCGGATGGAGTGGGCTGGTCTGGACTCGGCAGTACAAGAGGGTCTGTGGCTGCCAGAGCTGGAAGCAGCTTCTCGTCGACCTGGAAGAGATGAATGAGGTAATGAAAACATAAAAGAACATTAAGACATAAGGAAAGTAGAAAGACTAAGGACAGAAAGCAAGTGGACTGTTTGGTGGTATTATATTCTAGATCAGAAGGGAAAGATGTGGCTCCACAGATCCAACTTAAGTAATCAGAGAAAATAATCTTCATATCACATCCTACCTTGCTGAAGAGAAATCCATTGTTGCTCGGGACACTGTCTTTCTCGTCAGCCAATGTGATGAGCGGACCCATGTTCCCATCATCCTCCAGGCTGACTCCTGAAAGCCCCAGGCTTGAGCCCATGCCAACCCCTGAGCCTGGCGTGTCATCTTTAGGCACCAGATTCCCATTTAGGTTTTGAACTACAGCGCAGTAAGCACTGTCCAGGAGAGAATCCACTTCTACCAGAGGTCCATTCTCTATTACTCCGCCACCTCCTCCACCCACACCTCCACCAAGGCCTTCTGGAGACAAGTCCAGATCATCCAGCTTTACTTCTGTGGCCTCTACCTTCTCTGCTTTAATGTCTACCAGCAGGTCATGGACCTCCACCCTCACCCCTGGACCAGCGCTTTGCTCCCTGGGCGTCAGGTCTTCTCCATTAGGTCGCTTCACAGCGCCCTCTGCAAGGAGGTTGCGCGAGTCCCCGCCAGCCCCCTCGCTGTACTCCGCCTCGCTCTCGGGTGTCTGTGTCTGGGAGTTGTCGTCAATCTCCAGGTTGCCGTTGACGACAGGGGCGGGTGTAGCGGAAAGCCCAGAGATGGTGGACACAGAGCCTTTCTTCCCCTTCTTCATGTTTTCCTCCTCCTGGCGCTGGTATTCTTCGTACATCTTAGCCAAGTACTCTTTATGGGCTTCGTAGGTCACCTGTGAAAGATGGTGGGGATATCATTGATTATGTGATTGGAACATAAGCACTGACAATAGTTAACCTTCACATCAATAACTTCTCCACCAGGTAGTCCTTATGGGCTCATAGATCATCTGTACCAACGGCTGCATGGATGAAACTGGGACGCGAGTCTAAAGGGGCTATTAGATCATCATCCATAATGTTCCCTCGCTTTGGCACTGCCATGAGAGAATGGGTGAGTTAAATTCCCACCACTGAACAGTGATCAGAGAGATGATCTGTTATTTAAAAAGATATCTCTGATGAATCATCAGTCAGCATGATACTTCCTCTGGGCCTTGCAGGTCACTGAAAAATGAAGTAGGTTAAATATAGTCACTATGTACAAATCAATAAGGCTTTCGTCAGCACCTAAGAAGGCTTCACTCAAAATATCAATACCAATCAATATCATCAAACGTAAGGTATGACATTCTAGTCTATTGAGGCTCGTCTGGATAGGGAAATGGGTATTTATGTTGCTTCATTAATGTATTTCTTCATGATTGATTGATGATTGTAAATGCAAAATGTTGAGTGTACAAAGACGCTTTTGCTCTTTGATACTTAAAGTGCATATCTCACTCTCACCTTGGAGTGTGCGATCGATAGGGTATCAACCCAGACCCTCCACCCTCCCCATTCGTATTTGATGGCATGGTAGAGCAGGATCCTAAAGATGTTGTACACCATCTCAGTAATTTTCTGCTCCTCTGGGTTCTTGGGGTTGATGTATCCGAGGGAGAACATCCAGTCCTGCCAAACAGAGCACTGCAGCAGGCAGCTGGTACACAACACAAACACTGTATGTGAGTTGGGCTGCAGCGTGTGCTTAATAATAAAATATAAGAAGCAATGTAAGAAGCAAAAGACAAGTAGTTGAATAAATGCTAGTCATTTGTATACTCTTACCGCCGGTTTTCACGGCTGTTACTGAAGAGTTTTATCATGTCAGAAAGAAAGAGTCTTCGGACTTCCATCAGCTCAGCACTGGGAGAGGAGTTCTTCAACAGGGTGGCCACTACCTTTAGAATCACTGGGTGGTAGGTAAAAACCAGGGAATGAGGAGAGAAAGGGGAAGAAGAATGAGATGAGAGAGTTAAGAGAAGCAAATATATAAAAAGCATTTTGAACGAGAGAGAAAAATGTGAGGGACAGAAGAGTGAGAGGCAGATTAATACGTGGGAGATGGCAGCAGTGTCGGCTTTTGAATTGAGGCTTTGTTGTCTGTTTACTCGCATTAAAACAACACTGCATTATTGGCAGACACAAGAACGCAGAGAGACACGGCAGATGCAAGCTACAGTGTTTTTGTACTTACTGGGATTCTGGATCTTGACAGTGGAGTCGGGCTCAGGGTGGGGTTTGTGAACCACCTGAGTACAGACCTGCTCTGTCAAAATCTGCACACACAGAGGATTAACAGCTGTCAATTAAATGCCACGACTATCACTCGAATTCTGACAACTTACAGACTAAAAGGGCATCACTTCAGCACTTCATGCACGTTGCTATAGCTTGTCAATGAGCCAATCACCTACCTCATACAAAGTGTTGTAGGTGGTGACGGAGACCGTGTTGGTGTGCATCATCAGCCTCTCCCCCAGTAGTGTGAAAAGACTGTGCGTGTGCATGATCTCTACCTTCCTCCTGCAGGGAGACATACACACACAGTTTGCCATTCATAACAGAATTTATGACAGTTGAAATTGACAGTGATTGCCACTGGCCTGATGACAGTCTGATATTGGCAGGTGGCACCATGTGGCCCTGTCAGTTATGATGGGACCAAAGAGGATGAGAAATGAATACCAACAAGAGAAATTAACAAGAGACATTAACCGAACGGCAACACTGCAGGCGGCACTGGGGCAACGTTTGCATGGCTGCAAATCATTAACTTTAACGATTAACCTTGCCAGTGGGCGAAAATTGTGTCTCTAAAAGGCTTTTAACTAGAGAGAATCAGAAATCAGGGTTGACTAACTTTGAGGATTTAAAAAAAATTAAATTAAGCCAATATTGCTTAGAGCTTCTGTATATTCCTGACTGTAATCAGGTTGTTAAAAACAGGAAATGATGGAAAGTTAGTACAATAACCATTCACATTAACATCTAAAAAATCCTTTAGCTCCCATTATCATGTTTTTAATGTTTCAGTTTAATCCGTTACTAATTTTAACAGAATAATTACATTGTACTGAAATATAGATATACAGTCCCAAATAGAACAGGAACTATTAAACTGAGGGCATGATAGCATACTTTACACAGAAATAAATACATTATGTCTATGAATCTTGGTCTGTCATAATAAGACAGCGCCATGAGACATAAGACAGTAACTGTGGTTAAAAATATACAGATACACACACACACACACACACACACACACACACACACACACACACACACACACACACACACACACACACACACACACACACACACACACACACACACTTATCTTTAAAGGAAATGTCAAAATAGCTATCAGATCTCCATTAGTTGGTGGACTGTTGTAAGCCACTGTCCTCAAAGTGATGCCCTGTTGATGCCCTTGCAATAGTTTCACTCTGCTTTCAATCAGATGTGAAAACGAGGGGCTACATGCTTGCAATTAAGAAACAATATCAACAGCAACACTGCAGAAAATATCTAAAACAGTTGTTTATTAGATATAACATTGACTCTCAAACTACAGTTTAGAAACCCAGTATAATTCAATTCAATTTTTCAATTCAATTTTAAAATTGTATGTAGTAGTGTATGAGTGTCAAATCATAACAGAAGTTATCGCAGGACACTTTACAGTAAAGTAGGTCTTAGACCACACTATAATTTTACAGAAATCCAACAATTCCCCAATATAATCTGAATTGGTTTATTTTTAATCTATGAGATCAACAATACAATAAAACATTTCAGTGGCTCCGAAATCCTGATTATAGCAGAAAATCATATTTTTATCCAGTTTTTTTAAGATGATAAATCATCAGATTATTGGTAAATCCCCCAAAAAATAGGTTATGTTCAATTAATTTATGAAATGTCTTTAAAAAGTCTAAAATATCACTAAATTGCTTCCTGGATAAATATTACATTTCCATAAGTATTGACATGTAAACGTAAAAGAGGCAGCCCTACAGGATGTTTGGTTGGAGCAGATGTGTAGTAGGTGGGACACTAAAGGTGCAGGGCTCAGGTGCAGCTTGGCAGCCTGCTCCCATATCGTGCAGGGAGAGGCTTGCATGTCACATGGGATGAATAAATCCCCAGCATTCATTGCTGCTCATCAAGGTTCCACCTCCCTGCCAGTGCACACTGTCAGAATGATTATTCCGCCTGGACTTGACGATGAGGACATTATCTTTACGTACACAAACAAACAGCCCTTCTAAGGCTCACTGGAGTCTCCGCTGCAGTTTTTACTGCAGTAGGTTTTCTCACACTCTACAGTATGTGAGGCCTCTCAATCTAACAACTGCGATGCAGTATTTCCTTTGTGACATAAGAAAATATTCAAGTTCTCCCTTATTTCAGTGAATCACCATTTACCGAGCACCAAACACCACATTATATACCAGACAGAAAGCACAGAGATAT
>NC_041343.1:18065874-18090874 GCF_004354835.1 Perca flavescens
AAGAAATAATCGAGCAAAAGTAAGCATCTGACGCATAATACAAGCATTTCCTCATGTGGGTCTGATGTCATTGCCTCTTTCTGAAAGGTTTGACATCTTTGTTATTCTTGAAGCATTTAGCTAAATTTTGCCATGATTCATAACTGCCACAGGCCTCCATGACCTTCAATCATGTGCTTTAAAGAGCCCCAAATAGCCACCAGGTTCAGGAAATGCTGTTTTCAACAGTCGTGTTTGTTCATTCTGAAATGGGGTTGCATTTGGCTTCAGCATAAGGTTTCCTTTCACCTCTGAAAATATGGCAGAGTAGCCCTTTTAAAAAGAGGAAAGCCGACAACTCAGATGTCGGCATTGCATTTGATATTGTTGTAACTGAATTTAATTCATTTTTGAGGTGTTTAATGTGTGCGCCAGATACACTAGAAGCTTAGGGCTGTGATGAATTGGCTCAAAACGGCTGCCAAATAACTAACTAATAGAATATGGTGCCAAATAGAAAAGATGCATATGTTCAGACCAAAGCAAGAATGATATAAGACTCAATCTTTAGAAATAAGGGCATTTTCCCCTGTAATGCTCCCAGTAGCAACTGCAGCCAGATAAAGTTGACTTTCCTACTCATTCTCCATCTTCCTCAACTACTCTTCTACAGATGTCATTAACAAACAGTCAGTACAAAATAAACCTCACAAGCTACCTGTTCTGGTCAGCATTCTACATTCACGACAGAGGTTTGTTAAGTTTATAAGGCAACAATAAGCATTTATGATGTCCGGATTATGTGCTTTAGCCACCGCACACTTTGCTGTGTCAGGATGTTTGGAATTAACCTTATTCTATGCGAGCTACAAAGGGAGAGTACTGCAAGAGCAAACAATGTTTATCGTAAGCTCTATAAAATGCACCTCGTCCTCTCAGAACATTTAAACCGATATCGGACCCGTAGCTGCTTAGCCAGCGCAAGTAAAGCAAAGAGAAACATAAAAGACCCTGTGTGTCAAAGGAAAATACGAAGCTTCTCCCACTGTAATTTTGTCATGCACTGCTGCCCTTGAATCATATGAGCGTGTATTGTTTTCATCTGTTCACCTGCTCTACACAAAGCCAAAACATGACACTGAAGTACTCCCCTGTGATTCATCATCATTATCTGTCAAGCTGGTACATGTTTATGGAATTGTGACACTCACCATCCATCATGGTTACCCAGCAGCTCTGTGTCAAACGTTGATGCACCAGGTGAAGGTGTGCGAGTGCAACCTCCATTTTAAAGGTCTTTTAAGAGGATTTGAGCAAAGCTTATATTCATCTAAACCGCTTCTCAGGAGCAGCTTTAATTATCGTCTTTTATTCTTTGAAATTAATTTTCTTCTTGTGCTCCTTTTATCCTAATATGATTCAACATTGTATCCAGTCATTGTGAAAAAACTGTTTTGTTCTGCCAGATAATGACGACCTGTGAGGAGTCAGAGTTTTTTTTTCACCGACTCTGTGTGTGTGTGTGTGTGTGTGTGTGTGTGTGTGTGTATGTGTTTTGAATTTGGAATCCTTGCAACAACTACACACACGTCAATTTGATCTAAAAATATAATTAATTTCTTCAATTTGTTTTAGTGTAATCATTTAAGAGTCATTCAGTCTGTGTGTACTCAAGATTACTTAAGGACATGTAAGATATTTAGTATCAGATTTAACACAAGTTAAATTAAATCATGTAACATACATTACAGGGTACACAATAAAAAAGAAAAAGAAAATACATGAAAATAATGGTATTACTGAGGTTGGCAGAATAAAACAAAAATAAATAGAAGTACTTTTAGGTCATTAATTTGTTTCAGTTTTATTCTTGTTTCACTTAAAGCTATAATGAGCAACTATTTTATATTAATGGAAATCCGTTACATTCAAGCCCAACTTTCTTTATTTTATTTTTTTTTGTACGGTAAACCCTTTTTGTGGTTCTAAAAGCAATTTTTAAACATCAAATGGAGCCATTTGTTAAATATGAGGAAACTATGTATTTCTAAGACGGGTTTTAAAGCATTAAAAGCAGGTGCAGTGTAAGAATACACTAATACTAAGACTGAAACTGAAAAGATTTACCCTTATTACTTCAGACTGAGGCATGGTTAAATACATTTCTACCCACAAAGCTCATTGTAGGTTCAAAATATCTGCCCATTACTATGCAAATTAATTCCATCAATGAGTATCACACTCTTACAGTATAGGCACGTACACACATATACAGACTTCCAATCCACAATTAGCACATCCTTTAGCTATAACGGCCAGTAGTACGTGTCTGAGGCTAATTGCTACCGTTATCAGTGGTTCTTTATGGGGCTGAATCCCAGCAGTCAAACAGCAATATTGCCAAACAGAACGGAAACCAGACAGCCACTTGATTAGAAATTCCAAAAGCTCCCTTGGATCTGCCAATCAAACCCTACCATAGGATGCGTACTCATAGTCAGTAGAGGGTCCCCAGCTAAATAGAGGTTGATTAGAGTGAAAGGCCTGCTCCGACCTTTCTGAAGCTCTGGTGTGTTGCAACAGTGGCTATCTTAACACCGCTGAATTACAAAGACTGTGAAAATATTAAATTTACTTTGTTGCATTGTTTGGAATATGATGATTTGATGATTGCACTGATTTTCAAATATGGACAAATCTTTTATAGTTTTGTTTACAAATACACTGCATTTACAGGAGGCACAAAAGGATGTGCATACATTTCAGTTTGAAACAATGTAATAATAATATACTAATAATACATATATACTAAAAATAGATTTCTGTTATACAGACAATACTGTTATTCTTAAAGCTACATTGTGTAAGAATTTCTCCCATCTATAGGTGAAATTGTATATGACAACCAACTGAGTATTACTTTCTAGCCCCTCCCATTCTGATCGTGTTTTAACTCCTACGGTGGCCGAACCCGAAATTAGCTCTTATTATCTCCATTGTTTACACTAGAGATGGCCCGATACCATTTTTTGCTTCCCGATACCGATTCCGATACCTGAACTTGCATATCAGCCGATACGGAGTACCAATCCGATACCAGTGTGTCATATATTTCATTATGTTTTAACAGCTGTATACTACTATCCCTGTATGGATGTGATATGATTTCTATCTTTGTTGTCGGTCTGGCTCAGGTTAAACTCTTTGTGAAACATGAACAAACACAAACAATGAATGCCACAGAACTTTCTTTTATTATCCAGTTTGACAATTATAACGGAAAAAGAACCTAAATAAACTACTTTAACATAGATTTTCTTTAGGGCTTTATTACGTGGTATTGGATCGGTGCATTAACTCCAGTACTTCCCGATACCGATACCAGTGTTTTAGGCAGTATCGGAGCATAGTCAGTAGAGGGTCCCCAGCTAAAAAGAGGTTCTAGCCACTCCAATATTAACTTTGGTCTTGTTGCTTTGCCTGTCGGGTTGTCGTTTTAATTCTCTTTTTTGCTTCCCTGGCGAGTAATCTCCCCCCGGCATTTGTCACGGTGCGGGGTGCCATTGTAAAAGGGCAAAAGGCCGTCATTCGAGCGACGCGCTCATGTGTATTCTGAATGATTCTAAATGGCAGATTCCACACTTACAAGAATACTTTGATTAGTTGGTGGAAGTAATCACACATGAATGAGCACATATTTGTGAAAAAACAAAGGTTTTTTTGCTAAAAAATCAGCACAAAAAATTACACAATGTAGGTTTAAGATTAAACAAGTTTTTTTTTTCCTGTAATTATTCACTCTCAAACACGCAGAAACATTTGCAAAAGGGAGCTGCTCAGCCTTGCTCGCACCAGACAGTTGTTAAGGGAAGGTAGAGTAACCCACTCACACCCACTGAATGCATGAATTTGTCTGTGTGTAGCATAAATGACCACTTTCTTTCCTGTCATTATCTCCATTTTGAAACGATGATCAAATAGCCATCTGTATTTAATGCAATTTAAGGAATCTGTAATTATTTGACCTGGCATTACATTGCAATGCAATTGCAAAGCCATTAAACATTCGGTTAGCTATTTAAGTCTCATTGACTATTGACTTTAGGGGCCCTATTTTAACGATCTGAAACGCAAGTATCAAACATGAAATGCAAGTAGCTTTGTGGGCGGATCTCTGGCGCTGTTACTATTATGCCGGCGGGATAAATGAGTCTTGCGTCCGACGCAAATCTAAAATGGGTTGGTCTGAAGTAGGTGTGGTTTGGGCGTAACGTGCAATAAACCAATCAGAGCGTCATCTCACATTCCCTTTAAGAGCAGGCGCGCTTGTTCCATGGCGGACTGCTATTATAACGGCCTCTTGGGCGCATCTCCTCAAGTCTGGAGAGGATTGCTGCAGCCATGGAGCGTGGGCCTCCAAACGCACCACCTGCACCTGTTGTGCCCCTTCCTCTTCCCCCCACTCCATCTCCGTCCACCCACTCCACCAGGAGCGCATCGCGCATTGCCAGTCCCGGACCAGAATCCGCCAGAGTGTCCGATTCCACCGTAGTTCAACATCTCGTCTCCTTAAGTCCTCTAATATTTCCTCATTTATGTCATCAACACATCCATGATTCATGGAAATGTTGTGTAAAACACAACAAGCCACAAAGAATGCTGGGACTTTTTGAGGACTGTACTGTAAAGTGCCTCCTGATCTATCCAAACACCTGAAGCGCATTTTCAGTAATATTTTTCTTTGTAATTATGTATGGTTTGCAAAAATGGGAACTGCATGCGTCCGTGTAGATGAGAGAAGCAAAGCGTATGCGCGTTGTGCACACGCTACATTATGGCCAAGCATACGCCCCTAAAATAGCATCTGAAGAACGCGCCACTGACTTTAGACTAGCGGAATTGTTTTCTGAAACTGCAAAATAGCATCAGGGAATGTTTGCGCCTGAACACGCCTCCTCTTTTCGCTGAACCGCCCCCGGGAGCGCTAATACATTCCCTAATTTACCGATGTGAGTCTGTGGAGGGAAAAGTCCGCTGTGCGTCGGGTGCAAAATAGGAATGATACATGCGTCGGTGTATAAAGTCAATTGCGCTGAGTGCAAGATAGGGCCCTAGGTCTTCATGGTGTTGTTTTCAGTGGTAAGATAAAACTGATTTGAGAAATTTAAAACCTCTTTAGCACAGTGACTCATCTTAAAAAGCTAATCTTCATCAACCACATATAATTAAAGGCTAATTTTAGTTTCTGCATGTTAACTATGGTTACTGTAGAAAAGCTCAAAAGTTATTAATAGAAAGCGTTGAAGTTGAAACCCTGCTTACTTTGGCACCTCTGCATACCTAGCAAATCGCTTGCTTGTCGGATACAGCCCGCTCAATTCTGATGTCAGAAAGGTGTAGGGGGCTTCAAAAGTAGTTTGACCACCCGACAAGCACCTTGGTTTGAGCTTATGACACCTTAAATTGCACACAGGAGTGATGACAGTGAATGTGTTGTGTCTTTGTGTGATGTGCCCTGTAATGAGACAGGCTCCAGCCCCCTGTGACCTCACACAAGACAACCACTGAAGATGGACAAACTGACAGACAGCTGGATAATGTAAATACATTTTCAATGTGTGTCAGAGATCGACATTACCACTATGTGAATAGATAAATGCCTTGCTCAAATATTCTCAACCAGAGTTGGCAAGAGACTGGCTAGCTGATTTCAAGATTGTGATGAGGGACTCATAGCCACATGCCATCACCCTCCAACGTCAACCGCATAAACCACGACTAATATTTGTAAAACAAAAAAAGAAAAAGAAACAAAAAGACAATTCAGCATAAACTTTGCAGAGCTAGGAAAAATTTAAAAATACATGTACATTCAATTGAGAATAATATGCAAATAAAGCATCTCTATATTCCTATCATTACAGCATAAACCACAATTTGTTTTGCATATAAAAAAGGTAAAAACCAGTTGAGTCCATAAAGTAACAACCAATATACCTAATGAAATATTGTGTTATTGTTGTGTGTATTGTGTAGTCAATAGTTCAGGAATAGAGTCTTTTAATCTCTAGTGGTGTTCATTATTCAGTTATCTCTTTTCTAACTTTCTGCCTACAGTGACAATGTCTTTATGTGTGCAGGTGTGAACCTACCAAGACCTTTGGGGGTGATTCCACTGCACTCCAGCGGGTTGATGGCCCAGTAGTAGTACTTCAGAGTGTGCATCAGCTGCAGGACTGTGCCGACACGGCGGATGGTGGTGTAGATGGTGGCGGTGCCGATGAACTCCGATGACAGATATGTGTAGAGGGATAGCTGGACCTGAATACACACACATCCATTTATACAGTACACATAGGCAGGCATGCACGCACGCACAGACACAGACACACATAAGTCGGCGATCATATACAAACTGTCAGACACCTGCTGGGCAAAGACAAATTATCTGTGTGTTTCTGGTGTTCAATCAAAAGGCAGTTTTTTTTTTTTGTGAAAAGACAGCCACAGGGGAATGAAAGGAATCTTCCTTCCAGCAAAAGCGCCAATGTTTTCTTCTTTGTGTTATTTTTGATGTTTCTGTGCCTGAAGCAGTCAAGAATCTGAGGAGCTTCGTACGTAACGCTGACATTTAAGGAGGGCACTCTCCACTAGCTTATTTGCTCCTTCCCTGCCTCCTTCAGTTCCCTTTTTCCCTCTCTTATAGTTTTTGCTGATTGCTTACACACTGGAATCAAAAGTATTACACAATTATCAAAACCTTACACTCAAGGAGCAAAACATTGGCCCAGATGTGCACCACTAAAATCACAATGTCAGCCTCACACTTTTTGCAAAACAATACACACAGTGATTTGCAAAACACCAAACACACTTGTATACATTAAACACAGAAGTATATCATGATGTCACTTCCTTGCAATTCCAAAGCACTGACTGTCATATTACCACACCTAGGAGCCAATCTGCATGTGCATAAACACATGATTGCTTACAGTAATTGTAGACACACCAATCAGGTTTAAGCACTATAAAAATGCAGCATGTAAGTCTAGTATTTTCTGTTTTTATTACTGTAATTGTAACCTGTACTGGATACATTATTTTATGTTTGTCTGTTGTTTGCTGAGCTAACAGTGGTATGCACACTACTGTAGTACTATAGCATTAAAAACTGGGACATGTTTTGTGGTGATTCTCCATGTTGACTGATTTGGATGTATTGAGGGAAATATATTATATTTTCCTCAGTCTGCAGCATTGGTCTTGTGTAGTGGTTGGTGAACTTATTGTATATTTGCACTTTCTCTGTGTACTTCATTTACAGTACTCTAATCCCTGAGAAGAAGAACTGCTAAAAGTCTTTTAGGTTAGCAACAGCAGTGGGTAACTGGTTCAAACAGAATTAAGTCATAAGAAACGTGTGTGTTTCACATGGTAACAAAATATATTTTTTAATAAATTAGTGTATAGTTTTTGCAAGAATGTTTCATTTTGCAAAGGGTCTGAGGTGTTCTGCTAATTGGGTGTAGTGTTTTGAAAAACAGGTCCCTGTTTTCAAAATAGTGCTTAAGCAATCGGAAAAAAAACCCTGTAATATTCCTCTAACTAATCCTATCCATCTTTCGTACAGATTGGAGTCTGCTGAACGCTCACAAATCTCTGAGCTCATTACAGT
Organism: Perca flavescens; assembly: GCF_004354835.1. Taxonomy (NCBI): domain Eukaryota; kingdom Metazoa; phylum Chordata; class Actinopteri; order Perciformes; family Percidae; genus Perca; species Perca flavescens. The sequence goes on from NC_041343.1 coordinate 18,073,532, forward strand.
GACCACAATGCTAAGGACCAGCCTTAACGAGGCAGCTCTAGTTAAGAGGATGAAATTAGCGGAGTGCCGCGGCCTGACCATACCACATCGCAGCTCATCTAGAATGGAGAGCGCACTCGGCTGGCTTAAATGGCTTTCATTACATTGCTTTTCACACATTGAGCTGAGGTGTTTGTCTGGTGCGATTTACAACAGGTTTGGCTGCAGAAAAGCCTACAATTCTTTGATCATAGCACAATAGTTTGGGCGGGACTGCTGCAAAAATAGCTTGTAACAAACATTTCTCCATCTCTGAAGAAATGATGTTTACCTCAAGTGCTTGGTGAAGTACACTTTATTTTCAGTGTGAGCAAGGAAGGCGTTATGAGATGAGGTTCTGATGTGATCGCTTCAACTGTTTCCTGTCCTGAATATGACCTAGGATATTCATGCCAATAATGAAGGTAATGATAATACCCTGAGAAGTGGAAAATAAGGAAGCTCAGCTGGAGACAAGAATGGTAAAGTGGAGCTAAGATTGAAGGATTCAATTATTTTGTGTGTGTCTGCTGCTGCTTAATACATTTATTATATTTGTCTTCTTATTATGACCCTGTTGAATTGTGGTAATGTTTACTAGCAAGTCATTGTCATTTTCTGTCTTGGCACTCAGTTGAAGGTAAAAACCTAATAGGCAATCACATAGTTTAGCCACTTCGGACTGTTTCCACGTGTCCAAGGTTGATATGTTGGATTCTGACTTTGACATCCTCCTTATTCTACGGAGCTGCAGCAACTGCTCACTCTGATTTATTCTGTCTTAACTCCAGCATGCCCTGGAGAGCGATACTACTGTACCCAGGAGCCAATCACGTCTCAGGGTCAGGAGGAGGAAGATGGCGAGTCAGGAAGTGCTGAAAATAATGGAGGCAAGAGCTGACTGGCCCGGCGAGAATGCCAGAAACACTCACATCTAGTTCAGAGCGAGAAGGAAAAAAGGAACTACACATCTGTCTCCTGTCCTGGGGTCTTTTCAAATGTCACTTTCTCTCTTTGTTTCCTTTGTTTGCCTGTTCGGTCCTTTCCCTGCGTGATGTGCCAGCTCCTCCCTGTGTCCGGTTACCTCCTTTGTTATATCATTCTAAAGGGCAATGGGCACTAAGATAGCCCCACTAAGAAGTTAGTCCCTTCTTCCTCTTCGTTTTATATTGCTTGTTTAAATTGTCCTTGCATTCATAAAAATCCACCTGAGCACTATACACATTTTTCATGTTGTCTCTGTCTGAGTCTGTCTATCACCCTATTAGTTCTCTTATTCAGGCCACCTTTTTCTGTGTTTTTTTTCTTTGCAGCAAGGTCATGAAAACACACACATATTCCGTAGATGCAAACAAATAAACAGACCTTGGCAGGGGTGTGTATCCAGATGGCAGCATTGAAAAGGACATGGTCACAGAGCTGTTTGAGAAGAGGCGCTCCATGAGGTAAACCATCCAGATACTTTGCGAAGGACAAGAACTGTTCAAGTACTGCCCTGGTGATGTGGACTCGTGACGACTGGACAGAAGACAGGAAATATAAACTGAGATTTAACCAGACTGAATGATCATGCAAACCCCCTTTTTTTTGTAAATGACATTGTTGTTTTAACTCTAACCTAAAACAAATTCTTTATACATGAATTTTACATATACATTGATAATAGGTTCCTGGGCAAGATGCTACCAATAGAGCACCAATAAATATTATTTAAACTGTTACAAAAGATAACTGCATCCATACAATACAGTAGATGCACAGTTGACATGGTTACTGATTGACATTTTAGTGACACAGAACACACACAAACTAAATGAGAAGGGGTTCAGCACAGACACAAAAACAGCTATGTCTTAAAGTGCAAATTTGAAAGTGAGAACATTTTTCAGATTAGTAAAAATCTACAAATAACTTTAAATTTATTTTAATTTTGTTATAGTTTTATTTAATTTAAATTATATAGGTTTTATTTAAATGGTCGTGTCAGGAGAGGCTGTCAGCCTACATTATAGTCAGTGTAACCCTGGTTATATGGTGCCTATGTTGCCTCTAGTCATTCATTAACACCAGTCTGTATTGTAAGTCATGTGATCTGTCTTTTTGCACGGGTGGCAAACTGTTAGTTCCTGTTGCAGCTAGAAGAAACAAGACTAAATTAATAAACATCTATTTGTTGAAAATTATGTGCATGTAAAATTCAAAAACTCAGCACTCAGATGCTTGTTTATTAGGTATACCTAGCTGAGAATAATGAAGTCAAGTACAACAGTCCTGCAAGAAATCCTTCTTCGTGAAGTTTATAGTGTTCAGTTTTTGATTCAACTTGTGATCATTTTGGAGGATGCAGTTTGTGCTGCTGTTGAACTGTATTGCATCATACAGAGAGATGTTTCTGTTATTTAGCCTAATCTCGCGGATATAAATGGCTTGAACAAAATAATAGAAACACCCGACTGCACCTAATAAACTGGCAACTTAGTGTACAGCAGATACACACGGGCAATCAAAACATAACGCATTACAGTATAAAACCAGAGGTCTTATAAGCTTTGAAAAGTTAGTTAAAATCAAGGTTACTTTCCTTATTCACCCAACAACAAAGAAATATGACATGTAACACAAACTCTTCACAGTTGAGGCCTTTAACTGACCTTCTCAAGCAGGTATCCAATCACCAAAAAGCCCTTTCCTCCCAGCATTTGCTCCTGCATTGCCACTGAGCTCTTCAACAGCTCCACCAGGAACGCCAGCAGAGTGGCACTGCAACATACACATTGTGCACACATATTTCAGTAATACTGCATGGAAATCATTGAAGGGTTTCTACATGTTCTTTACTGGCGTATCATGTGAGTAAGAGATAAGAAACACCACTCCATATTTGCTTCACATATATGCCCATACCCACATTCATCTTCTTCATTTGAGGAAGTCTCGGATGCAGCTAACATGATGTGGAGATGCTGCCTGATATGTAACTGCATTAAGGCTCATGTGATGGACTGGTATTAGAACGATCTTGAAGCGAGAAGAACGCAGACACTCTGAGTTTCTAAAAGCAGCTCATCGCTCCAGGAAAACGACAGAATTATTTCTTCTTTTCACACTTAGATGCCCTGCACTCTATAATCGGTTATTTCTAGACTGCAGCGTAATTGTAAGGTTGGTCTTTCAGATGAAAGACAATTCTTACACATACAGTAGAAGACTCATCGTTATCTAATGTTGCTCATAGTCTCTTTTGTCACTTCTTTAGCCTCGTTGGTTTCTGGGTTCATTTCAGGATCAGTACATGTGGCACATTAAACCAGTAAATGCTTTAACTCATTTACTATACTAGAAATCATTATACTTTCTATATCATTGCATTCCAGGCAGCCACTGGGTTGTTTTTGTAGACCACTCACCAGACTGTGGTGTCCACACTGCTGTCATTGAGCTGTTTGTAGTCCAGCTGAGCGAAGAGAGGGAACAGGACCTGGATGCCTCCTATAGAGTGGATGGCACTGTGGATGGAGTGGGTAACAATGGCCTTCACATCCTGTGGGACAGAAATGGACTGTGAGTGCTGAGAAAGACTGTACTGTACTGTATGTACACAAAGATAAAATCACACACTCACTCATTGCCAATATCTCATATCAGACTTACAATAGAACATCTACTGCATGCCCGAAATACAATATTACAACAATTTTAAATGATAATTTAAGCTGATAATTTTTTGGGATTTGAACCCCAGAATATTTTGTTGAGCACCTATTTGTCAGAAATACAACTGACAGCCCTGATTTGACAATGGTTGTATATGTTGTTCTTTGTTTATTCTCCATTAGCTTCCTTTCACACGTCCTGATTCACATCTATTTGAAGTTTAATCGATGATCCTGTAGTGCAATGAAGACCATCGACAGAAAAAAAATCAATAATATGAAAATGAATTAATTATGCCAAAACTCCAAATTCTCTAAATTGCCCTAGTGCTGTACATGGCACCTCTTTAATTCTGTAACCTGTCTTGTGCTGTCTCGGCTCACTGAACTGGAGATGACCTCTACCAACTAATTGAAATCACTATCAAGCTAGAATACAATGAGACTCACTGGCTGCCTGTGTACTTGTGAATTACAGTAATCGCTGCTTCAATTGCTGGTGCATTTTTCGCACAATGAGCAAAGGAGGAAATTCTTAGGACTCAAGATGAGATACAAAGAAGAACCACTATTAGCAACCAGTCTTGAACACACGATACTTGCTGAAATACAGTTACAAGCAATATCCTCAAAAGATAGAGTTAAATTAACAGCAGGGAGAGTCTCAGCAAAAGCTAAAAATTGTGAGCTTCAAGACATTGGTATTTACTGCAGGGCAACTGTCTTTCACAAGGTGCATTTTTTATTTCGGTTTTAACTTACATCTGTATTGTCCTTCTGTGATACAGGGGTGTGAGTCAGCCTGTGACAAACCAGCCTGACAATCAGACTGAACTGCCATTTCATTTCATTTCAAATCAATCATTCATACATGAATCGCTGCACAACTCAAGACATGTGGCAGTGATTCAGAGATCTGTAACCAGGCTAGTGATGAGCAGCCACTCGGAAGATTCCAGCTGGACTGACCTGTAGCATGAGTGCGTGTGGTGAGTGGACGAAGATGGAGGCGTTTTCCCTCGGCGACGACTCCAGGCAGAGCTGGGCATCAGTCGCCTTGGCGTTGTAGGTGAAGGAGATGGAGCTGGCCAGCTTGCCATCGTACAGCACCTGCTTGTGATGCTCAGCCAGGTGGATGTCACTCTCTGACTTGAACTTGAAAGTGCTCTGCAGTGAGGGAGAAAGAAGATGTGAAAGGTTGTGTGAGAAAAACTTTGAATATGAGAGACAAATGACGAAAGAAGTGCGAGTGTGTGTCTGTGTGTTCAACCCAAAATCGAGGCGGCTTAATTGCAGCATGAGCCGTGTGTAAACAACACAGCATTAGCTTAATGAACACAGCGCTAACCTGGGAACTAATTCAATTAGCCCAGAATAAGAGATGGAAATGGCCAGCGGATGTGTGGGAGAGAGGCACTCAGAGCTCAAAGTTTATCTCCTCTCTTTGTAGTCTACTGACACATTTGTGTTATTTAATTTCTGCATATTACGTTACATTTGTCCTGCACTTAACACCAACTATAACCTTTTCCATTAGTCTTCATCTTGTTGAAATATAAAATATCTTTATCATGGACTATTTTACTTGTAATTTACATCCTTGAGAGGATATTAGTTCCTCATAAAGTAATACTGATATCAGGCTGGCACATTTGGCATGGGGAAACTATAAAGAATTGCATGGAATGTTGTCTCCTTTGCTTTGAAAAATTATATATAAAATTGTCCACACAGATATTGTGGGAAGTGTAGGCTGCACTGTGTGTGTACATCTATGTCTACATCTGTCTGTGTGCACAGGTCTGTGGGTCCATGTGTCCTGCAGCAATGCTGATACACACATGAAGCCCTGCAGATGAAAGGCCAGCGAGTTGCTCTGCCACCCCTTTGCAGCAGCTCCAGGAAAGGGGCGGCAGGGTCCCCAGGTGCCTTGCTCAGCCTGACTGCACAGGAAAGCCCCAGGCTGCTCACAGACCTGCAGGCCCGTCTTGTTCTAAACCTTTCATCTGAGGTCTGCTGTAGAAAATGTGCTCTGAGCAGTTTTCACCATGCAGCACAGAATTTCACACTGAAGCAAAGAGTGCACTGCACAATCGAGAAGTATGAAGAAAAAAAGCCCCTCCACATTGTAACATCCTTATCTCGGTCCAGGGACTGAATATAAATCTGTTTCCTAGCACTGTCTTACCCTTAACATTCTCCTTCCTTCCAATTACCAGGATCAATTGTGACAGATAAAGCTTCCTTAAACAAACCTATAATCTGAAGCACATTTTCCACACACACTTAAACACACATTCTTGCCAGCAGAACATTATTTCCAAGAGTAATTCATGGTAGGACTCTGACTTAGAACATATTACTTTAGTGAAATAAAAGAGCTGATGACCAGCGTTAAAAAGTCTATCTATTAAACAACTGTGTTAAAATAGCTTATTCATTAAAAGTAATCAAGAATACTGCAGCCATGTGAAAAGATAATCAATCACAAACACAAATATATTGCTCTTTGGTTTATTTTGAAGGTTAATGGGCACTCTACACGAAAAAAGCCTGAATTAGAAATTAATACACTTATTAAGATGGACATTTTTTGCAGTGTAAGCCCATTTATTGTGGTGCATTTTTGAAGTGTGTGTGTGTGTGTGTGTGTGTGTGTGTGTGTGTGTGTGTGTGTGTGTGTGTGTGTGTGTGTGCTGGTGCATATGTATAGATGTGGCTGCGTAAATGGGAGCTTTTTTATGTTGCGGTACATAGGTAGATAGCTGAAAATGTAAAAGAGCTTTGCTGACTCTTTAAAGTGTTAAGGGATGTACCGAGGCATTTGACACGTAGCACTATCAGCAGAAGCATGCAGGAGTTAAGGAAAGTGTGAATTGTTACATGTGTAAAGCTTTATATCTGCACTCAAACACATATGTCTCCCTCACCTGGTTACACAACCACACCTGTCACACCTGACTGCTGCAGATACGACACAGGCGCCTGCAGTGATAACCACACACACACACACACACACACACACACACACACACACACACACACACACACACACACACACACACACACACACACACACACACACACACACACACACACACACACACACACACACACACACACACACACACACACACACACACACACACACACACACACACACACACCTCCATTCAGCTCAGCCTGGGCCTCCTGGCATCTCCAGTTTGCTGAATGACAACCAGTTCTCCAAAATGAGTTCTCCAGCACATGACAAAAATGTTGTAAAACTTATTTTGGCAACTTATTGAGATTATCAAATGAATAAATACCTTAATAAATACAAATCTTTGGTATAATTTGAAATACAATACCGATTGTAAACTTTGAGTTTCAGTACTGATACCAAACAGCCATGTGAGAACTTTGCCTAATTAAAATCTAAAATTGATCAAGGAATAAGTAAACAATAGTTAAACTCTACCAAGGCATTTGATGCCAACTTTCAGATATTCTGTGCTGAGGACACATGTCATTCAGTACCAAACTGAGCCATGCACAAATCTGTTTTCTTGGAATGATCCCCTAAAAGTTTATTAAAATGCACAAAACAAAAAGGCTTTCAATAATAGTATTATAAAACCTGAAAAATAGACACATGACACATGTGCACGCAAGAACACACATAAAGACACAATGCAGGTGTCCAGATAGACTGACACGGTCCATTAATAACGTTGCCCCGCAATGAGGACATCTGGACTCCTGATGAAGAGTGCAACCAGCAACACACTCAACAACATGTGAGCGACAGCACACACACACACACACACACACACACACACACACACACACACACACACACACACACACACACACACACACACACGAAAAACAAGATGTTATAGTCCACCTTCTTCTGTCATTACGAGAGCATGGAAGTGCTGAACTGCCCACACGTACAGACATTCGTGCACACAGCGTGTAGGCCATCATGTGCCGCGTCGAGCGAGAACACCCTCACTGTGCTGAAGGCTTGTTTAGCAGAGCGAGCAGAGTGTCTGTCTGCTTTTTGCTCCTCATTACTGAACAGTAACACTGACAGTGGATGAGACTACATACAGCTACGCACATAATATACCGTACAGCATACAAAGATACAGTTCTCCTTATCACCGCTTAGGCAATACTCCAGGAGCAGCTTGTCATATATACACATCCACATCAGCGTGAAGTCATGAGAACAAGGACCAGCCTATATTCACATTAAGACAGGAAGCTGTTTGACACAAGCTGAGTCCCACTGGCTCTCTCCTTTAGCCGACCGGAAAACCTGCACACTCATCATTACAATAGCAGCACCGAGGCCTGCAGCTTTGAAACAACTGAGCCATTTAATGGTCTCTTCTGGGCATCTGAGAAGCCCATTCTGCACCATGCAGAGAGGCAATCATCTGACTGATCAGCCCCGGGAAACTGTGGGCTGTGGCAGAGAGAGGAATCAGTATTCATGGCCGAGAAACTGCAAACCCCAAGCATGCAATCATTAGGATGAACATGAGAGGACTCCTACTCTGTAACATTCTTCTGAGAGAGTTTGAGAGCGAGAGGATAATCCATGCTCTACCTCATGCAATATGTGTGTACTCTGCATGCTGTCAATATGTTTCTCCATCAGTTTGACCTCATCATCAGCCTCATATCCATGCAGTCTCATAAACAAGCTGTAAGTGGCCTGAGGCGTGCAAGTCTGCCAAAACAAGAAGCAGACAGCTGGAAATACATTGCGACATCTCAGCTTTCTCCGATAGCCAGGCCACGTAGGAAAGCTTTTTTGCACGCCTCTTTTGTCGGGCAGGTGCATAGGATATGTTCAAATGCTCAGAAAGAATGTGAAACCAATACACCAGCTATTTCTGTGATTGACAGCCCAAGAATGATTGATGGCCTCAACAACTTCTAGCTGACTTCATGAACAGGGAAAGACAGCATTAGGTAAAATTGACAATGAAATCCTCAGGTTGCCAGGATATTCTTCCTGCCAAACGGTGCATGACATTGATGCGCAGTAAAGCGTACAGAAAATATACAGTATGGTGAGTGATAAGGTAGTATGTGGGCCCTGTCTCACCTTATATCCTGGGCCAAGTTGGTGAATGGCAAAGATCTGAGCTGGGTTGAGAGCTTCACTGAATATGTAAATGGCTCCCAGCTGACCACAAAACACTCTGTTAGCATCCGCTGTCTCTGATGAACCCAGGAAACACTTGTCATAGCTCTGAAACAAAAGGTAGGGTAGGACACAAGAGAAGATTAGCTATCATATCAGACATTTTAAATAATTGTAGCAGTGACGTTTGGAACCCAAAGAGCTGACATGATTCACTGTTTAGGGTCATTTTGGAAGAAGGTCATTTTTTATTAATTGTTCAAAACTTAACGAATTCTAGCTCTGTTGAACTTGTAAACGACAGCCACAACTCTCTTCTAGATGGTGTGCTTTTCGGTTTCAGGACACATTAACACCTTAGAGAAGAAATGTTTAAAGTTTGTTGATCTTAACATTTGAAGATGTCTCAAGAGTTAAATAATTATTCATTTTCAATATCTGGTCATAAGCTATCTGCACTGTGATGAACACAAGCAGATGAACTTTTCTAATCGCTCTGTTACAACTTTTCCATTACCTGCTGTAACATTCTTTCTGTCCACTCGCCTTTCATCTACTCCATCCCTGATACCCTTTATCACAATGAGATCTTTACTCCTATGCTTCTTCAAAGTGACGAAATAATAATTTATCTTCAGCCTTCAGGACAAAACAAATCTGATAGCATCAACACATTTTCAGACTAGATCTTTCACCTGTGTTCTAGATGTTCTTTTTTTCTTACGAGTCTTTCGGTGAGCTGCGTAAACTTTAAGACATTTTACCCCAAGGCCAAGGAATATGTTACAGAGAATAACACCAGCCCTTGGTAATTGCAGCAATGTCAAGAGCCAACCGGGAAGAAGTGTAATGAAGGCTCTTCTGCTACTGAGAGGTCATGCTACCTGTCCCCTGCTAAATGGAGAAGTTGGAAGTTGGAGTTTGGACGAGCTGTGCTGGAACGGGGCCCAAGGGCAACTCCAGCCCCAGCTGATGAATGCAGAGGGCAAACCTCAAATGTTTGCCAATATCACAATAGGAGGGAAGTGTAGAGCCAGACCAACACCGGAATTCTGAGGCTGGTACAGAAGCCCTTATTTGGGAGTAAACTTCTGATAGCAACATATGATTTACAGAAAGTAGTTTTTAGCAAAGATCAGTCAAATTTGTTTATGAGTTTTAATTAACCAGAAGCAGTTGAAAAATTAACTCAATATTCATAACCGACCCAGCACCACCTACGTCCTTAAGTGTGTTGTTTTCCGAAAAAAAAAATGTGAATGCATATAACAACACAAAGCCTCTGTAGTAAGCCAATATCTTACATCATTGGTGTTGACGTGCCAGGCCATATCGCCATAGGAGACCAGTTGACCGTTAACATAGCAACGGATCTCGGAGTTCCTCCAGCGGTTGTAGATGTGGACGATGCTGATCATGTACCACTGAAAAATACACACATTCACAAAGAAACAAGATGAAACAAAAAATAAATGAATATGCAACAATGCACCACAATAAAGAATGAGAAAGTCAACTTTGTTTGTTATCCTTTAGGCTTTTATATTTGAATGGTAGAAGTGGGAGTTTCTCTTCAGAACTGTTGTGTTGATTGAGACATTTCTGATGTTCTTGATGTAAACAGTGCTGTTTTTTGTTTTTCGCCTTGTGGGTTTGAAAAGTGTTGCAATTGCCTGCCATACAGTGTCTATACTGATGAATTTGGATATTATTTTGTACGTTGCACTGTGGCTAAATTCATTATATTGACTAGACTACTGACGTGTTGTTTGTACCTTTGCACTTGTTATTTAATAAAAACAAACATTTGGGAAGTTTTGATACACGCCTCCCGCTGTGCAATGATTTATTTTAGATTTTTTAGTACTACTGTTAGTTTGTTTGTATAAAGATGTCTGGCTTGGTCAAAATGTCTTTGCAACACTTAGAACACTTCCTCTAACAGCATTAGCTCTCTGTAAGAGCGTTAGCCAACATGAAAGATTACAATGTGTCAACCTCATTCCTTTGCCAGAACTCTCTTCCGATGCTATCCCTTTTGCTTACCTTAATATACCATTAATAGTGTGCATGTGTATGTATGTGTGTGTCTTGATGAGAAAGCATCTTCCCTGGTGACAATATGCACAGGTTCCCTGGAGGGAAGGCTGAAATAGTGAGGGGGGAGGGGAGCTAGAATTTTTTTGCTGGTGTATGCATAGTTTAGGAGTGGACAATACCACACGTATTGCTTGCACACACAGACACACAGACACAGACACAGACACAGACACACACACACACACACACACACACACAGACACACACACACACACGACAAAATGCATGGACATGGTGACTTATAAATTGATCAAATGGAACCACTGGGAACTTTGTTAGGCAGTGCAGAGATTCTACTGGGTCAGCAAATACTGCAGAAGGCCATCTCATCAAGTGAATGGGTGTGTTTATGTGTGTGTGTGTGTGTGTGTGTGTGTGTGTGTGTGTGTGTGTGTGTGTAACAGTAGCAGAATGCTGACCGCGCGTAAGAGGGGCAGTGTGCAGGTCTTAATTGACAGACCTTATCTACACTCATCAACACTCCTAGTGAGTGGAAGGATAGATAGAAGAAGAGAGCAGCAACACACTTCTGATGCTGTCTCATCTAACAAGTGGCACAGCGTTACTAAAGTCTGCACTGACAATTATTCAGTTGAGTGATTTGGTCGGTGTGTGTTTTCTTACCTTGCGGGGTTGGAAATCATATTTCACACAGTGCTGAAAGCCTTTTCCTTTTGACTTCAGTGATGTCACGATGAGGCAGTTTCCCACAAAATGAGCAGAGTAACCTATTCCTTTACTAGTGCGAAAACTGCGAGAGAATCAGACAGGGTTACACTCATGTTAGTTTGTTATCAATTTAAGATCTGTTTGAAAAGAACCTTTCTATTAAAACTGATAATGTTACTTCTTAATGAATGATGCAACCATTTGATCTTCTGTGTGACTAAATTACATGTTCATCATTACATCTCATTAGATTTGAGAGAAAATAAATGACATATATTGACAGATATTACAAAAAAATCATTGTTCAAATAAATTACATTATGACATTATGTATTGTCTGGTTTCATCTGTCAGACCAGCTGTATTGTATATAATAATATAATTATATATAATATAATAATATAATATTTTTGTTCCACTATAACTGTAAAAGGTCAGCTACATCAAAGGAAGTCAACCATTTTTCAAAAATAAAATTGTACCAAAAGAAACAATGCACAATTTAAGCCAACTCGGTCATAAAAAGCAGGATTTACATTTTTTTTCAGGATTTTCTATGCAGCAGCATCAGGGGTCCCAGATCACAGGTTCCTGGAAAAACACTACTAATCTCCTTCCCTCCATTCCCCCCAATCATATTTCTCTTCCCACACTGGCAACCTCCAAGTCTCCAGTCTCGCAGCTATGCTTCTTCACAAAAACAAGACACATTTCACTTCTAAAATAGGCCCACAAGGATCACACACGTAGCAGAGCCAGAAAGCAGATATAAATCCCTCTGAAGTGAATCCCTGGTGCATGTTAGGAGAGCATACAGTGTGTTATCACAGCCTTCATGCAGCTGTGGAGGCCACTATAAGACAGGCGGCTAGAGTAGCAGCTGCATCTGGGAGAGGATGATAAGACCTGGGCCAGAGGAGAGGGGGGCACCCTCTCGCTCTAGCATCCGCACTTACCATGATAACTTGACAAATGGTTACTAAGGCAACAGGATTACATCCTGACACTTTCCCTGATCAGAGCTCATCCCTGCGATGGTATCCGGAAAATATATGGATGCACATCATCCTTCTTGTTGACGATTAGCTCCCCAATTCTCTAGCAAAACCTTTCTGTTCATAATGAATTGAAGTTGGTTTCTGTGATGGTGGACACTGCTGGTTAGCATCACAGAGTGAAGAGGTGGACGGAAGAAGCCAAGCAGCGGAGTAAAGTAGTTTAATTTAATAAAAGGTCAAAGCTAATGAAGCTTCATAGTGGCTAACAGCTTGCACTTCCAACACTGCCGTCGAGGCCAGCGAGGTCCAGAGCTGCATGACGAGCCAAGGCATCCACCCAGCACCACGCTCATAATGGAGTGCCTTGACATTTAAAGTTATGTTCTATTTCATTATCTGTTTATCTATTAATTTCCTGTCTGTCATTCAGTCTGATGATTTAAATGTTCATGTGTCGGTAAAGTAATTCTTGGTAAATTCTGTTGAAAATTATACTGAATGTATAGCTCTGAAAGAAGTTACGGAAAAAAATGTAAAGACAAGATTGGTTCAGAAATTCTTTATCTTGTACAACTTGCATTCAGCTATAAGATCAGCTCTCTGTCTGAGGCCAACAGATCTGTCAACTGGTATGAAACCAGCTGGCCACGCACACGCACACGCACACGCACACGCACACACAATTGTTCAATGAAAAATGTTATTGATTAATTGATTAACCAGAATGCCTTTTGACTTCCAGAAGGAACAGGCCTTAACTTGCTTTATTCAGCTGTGTGCTTTTCTTTGCTTGGATCAATAGTGATGGCAGAAGCAAAAGAGGCACTTTGTACAGTCAACAAGATGTAACTTCCTTCACAACCAGTATAATTTCTTAAAGCAGTCGATAGAAAAGTTGGTATTTCTGCATCTTTTTTTTCTCTGTTTGAGTGCTGAAAATGGAGAACCTACAAAGAAACCCTTCATCTGTGACACAAAAATCTGATGTTTACCATTGGTGTTTTTAATTCCTCTGTAACTGCGCTGGCAAAAATATCAACGTGATGTCATTGGGTCAACAAAACAGGCAAAGAAATGAAAGATTTATGGCCAACAGAAATAATCTGACAGTGCTAAAGTATTAAAGAGTGGATATTTTAAAGATGCTTTCAGTCCCTTGAAATGGGGGAAGTATCATTCGTACACTTTGGACATTTAATGGCGTTCTGGCTCATAAGCATAGCATTTAACTAGAAAACATGACATTTTGTTGTAAACTCAAGGCCTCTGTGCATCACTGTCTCTTTTCCTTTTTTTTTATAATTTTCTAAAATGTATTTATAGTTTAGTTTTTGTCTATGGTTTTGTCTATGTTTTCCTTTCATTCTATTTTGTTGTATGTGTACTGATTCATTTTTCTGATGGATATGTGTTTACATTTTTCTGTAAAATTAATAAACTGTTAATCATAAAAAAATATGCTTTCAGTCCCAGTTCCCATTCCAAGGATTTTATTTTCATTATGTAGAAGTCCAGATGAATGGCGTTCTACTTACCAATAGAGGTACGGTTTGTCTTTATCCACATTGATGTTGTTGAGTGGATCCTGTCTGAACCAAGTGTTGATAGTGAATCCGTTCTGGTAAGGCCATTTGGCAATTGGCGGCAATGCTATGGCCTGGGGGAGGATACACACGTTAGATCAGCTCTTGCCAATGTTTATAGCAATCAATATACAACTCATTACTTCATTTTCACCATTCAGCTCCTTGCATTGGTGGTGAAAAGTGCCAATTAAAATGTGCTGACTGACTGCAACGAAGCCATAAAGGACTCCTTAGCAATTTGGGTGCACAAAGAATAAATTTGGCTCATTTTTGATAATGACACTCAGGTGTGTGTGTTTGTATATTTATGCAGTCTCACCGCTGCACTGCGTCCTGGAAAGTTGAAGAAGGTATCAGGACCATGTCTCTGAGGCATCTGGTTCAACACTGACAAGAGCTTGATAGCATGCCTTGGCTGGAGGAGAGTAGAGTACCGGAGAGGAGAGGAGAGGAGAGATTGTCATTAATATGTGCCAGCTGCCAACTATCAGAGGCACAGAGGGGAGACTGTAAAAAAATTAAAAAAACATGGTGTGACATCACATCTCTACCACAACCCCACTGGATCAATAACTCTTCAATCAACTCCACCCTCCCCCAACAACACCTCATCAATACCATGGCAACCCTTAATCGACCTGTCTCTGGAGAGGGCTGAAGGAGAAATTGCAAAAGACTGGGAAATAGGAGCAACGTGGATGGGGTGGGGGGAGTTATTAGACAGAGGAAGTACAGAGAGAGGGCTGATGGGATGGATGATGGTCTTGCTGTGGACCACTGATCAGTGGCCAGGGGTTGTTGATTGTGGTTGTCCTGAAGCCTGAGTAGAGGGGCGATTGACGAGAAGGGACGGGGGTGTATTGACTTAGCTAGTGGACGTCAGCAGCTGCCAAGGCATCGCTAGGTTGCACACCTCACTAAGCCAACAAGTGAGCAGAGATAGCAGAGGAGAAATTTTAGCCCTGAAGAACCATTCCAAATGGCCAGATAGAGTTTGGTTGTAAAATATCAACTAAACCTAGTGACAGCTAACTACAGGGAACAGTTAAGATGAAGACAACAAGTAGCACTATAAGTGGAATTTGTACTAAGCGCTTCCGACATTCAACTCCTGAACTAATCCTTTCAAGAGGCACTTAAAGTTAACTTGGTATTGTAGTTTTAAAACTAAGCATGAATCAGTAACTGCAATGCCCATTTCTCCCCACAGTTTGTGGATAATTTAGGCAAAAGAGAAAATGTATTAATCAAACTACAGCACGTCTTGACTACGTCCCCTGACAGTAATCACAACCAAAGAAAAGGCCTATTTGGAAACAGACAAGAAAGGTTTCTGGGCTGGCTGTGCAAAGGAAGAGAAAGTTAGAGACAAGGAGATTGTGACCAACTGGAATCT
The DNA here is from genome assembly GCF_004354835.1 of Perca flavescens. Lineage (NCBI taxonomy): Eukaryota > Metazoa > Chordata > Actinopteri > Perciformes > Percidae > Perca > Perca flavescens. The sequence continues at coordinate 18,089,101 of NC_041343.1, forward strand.
CCATTACCTGGCATTGCCAGACTTATTCGCAGTTGCATATTAATTCAAAACTAATTCGCAACTAATAATTCACAACTATTAACTATTAATTTGCAACTAATTTGCAAATGTGTATTTCAGTGCTTGGTCCGTTTTGAAAAAGGAAAAAATGGAGGCCGGGTCACAAACCTTTTTGAAATTATAGCTCAACAGTAGAGTTTCCTGGAAACATTTTGGGCGAGAAATGCAATACAGTAACAGACTATTGATTTATATTTGATCAGTAACGCCTAGTTTGATTGGAGTTTTGTTAGTGTGGTGTGTCGCACTGGATGGAAAATGCCAGTTATGTCCAATAACTGACGCTCCTCTGTCAGTGATCATCTTAAACCCTCCCCATATGAGATAAATGGATGGGGTTTGTTGGAAATCTGTTTGAATGGGAGCGGGGCAAGATGTATCTGTGAGAGGAAATTAAACATGAGCTGCCAGATTCGGCTGGTTTCCAGGCTAGAATCTCCATTCACCTGGGGAAGAAGAAAAAAATGAGCCCTTGAGCAATGCATTTACTCCTGTAGCGCTAATTGGTTGGTAATAATAGAAGATGGTGTTTAAATGTACAGTATATAGTGTTTGAATATATGTCAGGGTGTTGAAAAAATGTCAACCTTCCCAAAGGAACTCACCTAGAGAAAAAACATACTGAATTCACCTTCACAGCTGATGAGGCTGTCACTGTTTTTTTCATCATGGTTCCATCACCCCCACAAAAACAAACTCAAACCTTTGTTGCATTAATAATGTTGATTACAAGAAAACAAAAATGTTAAACGTGAGCTAATTTGCCCTTGTCTTGACATACACTCGCAAATCAATCCAAACATGGATACACACACAGACATAACTACACACACCAATCCTCTATTATTCTAGTCTATCAGCACCATTAAGTAACATCCAGGCTAATGACATACAAACAAGCTAATGCTGTATAATTAATCTAGTATAAAAAAAATTAAGCTACCCCGACTATTAATTGTGGAATACTACTTTCTCTCTCTTTTGATATTTTTTCAGAATTAATCTAGAGTGAAATTTATCTTTAGCTGTAACATATGGCAATGTGTTATTAGAGAAAATCAAAATAGCTACTGAATCCAATCATGAACTAGAAGTAGACTAGAGACATAAACAAGTTTTCTAATGTATCTGTCACCATCTGGGCCTGCTAAGGGGGTTTGGATTTAAGGTCCTTCTCCCACTGGAGTGGTAGTTGGAGCAGCAAAAGTGATTTTTCAATATAAAATATAAATAAAACAATATTGAATGGTTATAATGTTAATGTTCTAATGGTTTTTTTTCTTCACTTTTTGCAGTGTAAATGTTTGTTGCCCAGCACCTGCAAATCACTGATAGATGTGGATTTGTCTTTTAAGCAAATAAATATTTCTGTGGTCATAACAATAACAAAACACCCTGATGCACACACAAACACAATCTAAAACTCCTTGAAGTGTCCACCAATTTACCCAGATGCCGTTGTCTCCCCTCAGCATACTGAAGAGCAGCTTCAGCTCCTTGACTGTGATGCTGTAACTGGCCATGACTCCCAGCATGTCCACCAGGAGGTCTGAGAACACACAGGCAGAGGCAGATAATGAGCACAAGAGAGCCCAAACAACCAGAATATGTGTGCGAGAGTGTGTTTGTGAGTCAGCCCTCTGCTGACACTTCTCTGATCAAATAAGGTGAGGTCATTAATAAGACAGAGTTTGTATAGTGAGTGTTGAGCATT